>NW_027251498.1:0-2500 GCF_044704955.1 Pristiophorus japonicus
GGCAGCCGCTTTTGAAGCCCGACCAAAAACCCGAAAAATGGGCAAAAAGGGAATAAATTCCCGCCCCAAAAAGGGTGAATAGTCGGTTGGGCGGCAGCCCTGGTCGGTCTCTGCAGACCTGGAGGCTCGAGACGTTTGTTTGGAAAACTCACCAAGTCTCGATTCTGCCACCTCCTACCTCTGTGCAGATACCCCGCCAACGCCCAAGGACAGAAATGACAAGTGTCAAGTTGGCGGGGCGTCGGGCCACCTGCTGCCGGCCATGAGCATCCAAATCCCCGCAAAAGGGGCATTTTCATTTCTTCATCGGGACTTCCGGCAATTTCCAAGGTTCAACTCATTAACGTTGTTCGCAGACACTTGCCAGAAAATGCAAGTGGCCACTTTGCCGGGCCGACTCGCTTGCCCAAGCGGGAAACCATCAACCGAAGGCCCGGTAAGGCGGCCGAATCTGACCTCATAGACTTCCACACAACGGGACTTTGACTTTCCCGGCCGCGGGTGGCCTCCACCCGGCCTCAGCCATCAGCCCTGCCTGCCTCCAGCCGCCTTCTGGTTAATGAGTTATCCAGCCTGGCACTTCGGTTGCGCCAGCGAGACCAAGTCTCGGCTTTGGTTAATGATTTGAGCCGAACCGACCTGCCCCCCGCCCCGCGGGCTGAAGTCGGGCAGGTCTGCCGATTTCCCGACTCCTTTCGGGGCCTAATCGGGTCGCGCGTGCCGCCTGGCGCGATCGGGGCCCATGCCCCGGCCTCTGCCAGGCCTCGGGCAGCCGCTTTTGAAGCCCGACCAAAAACCCGAAAAATGGGCAAAAAGGGAATAAATTCCCGCCCAAAAAGGGTGAATAGTCGGTTGGGCGGCAGCCCTGGTCGGTCTCTGCAGACCTGGAGGCTCGAGACGTTTGTTTGGAAAACTCACCAAGTCTCGATTCTGCCACCTCCTACCTCTGTGCAGATACCCCGCCAACCCCCAAGGACAGAAATGACAAGTGTCAAGTTGGCGGGGCGTCGGGCCACCTGCTGCCGGCCATGAGCATCCAAATCCCCGCAAAAGGGGCATTTTCATTTCTTCATCGGGACTTCCGACAATTGCCGAGGTTCAACTCATTAACGTTGTTCGCAGACACTTGCCAGAAAATGCAAGTGGCCACTTTGCCGGGCCGACTCGCTTGCCCAAGCGGGAAACCATCAACCGCAGGCCCGGTAAGGCGGCCGAATCTGACCTCATAGACTTCCCACACAACGGGACTTTTGACTTTCCCGGCCGCGGGTGGCCTCCACCCGGCCTCAGCCATCAGCCCTGCCTGCCTCCAGCCGCCTTCTGGTTAATGAGTTATCCAGCCTGGCACTTCGGTTGCGCCAGCGAGACCAAGTCTCGGCTTTGGTTAATGATTTGAGCCGAACCGACCTGCCCCCCGCCTCCCCCGGGCTGAACTCGGGCAGGTCTGCCGATTTCCCGACTCCTTTCGGGGCCTAATCGGGTCGCGCGAGCCGCCTGGCGCGACCGGGGACATGCCCCGGCCTCTGCCAGGCCTCGGGCTGCCGTTTTTGAAGCCCGACCAAAAACCCGAAAATGGACAAAAATGGAAAAAATTCCCGCCCAAAAAGGGTGAATAGTCGGTTGGGCGGCAGCCCTGGTCGGTCTCTGCAGACCTGGAGGCTCGAGACGTGACTTTGGAAAACTCACCAATTCTCGATCAGCCACCTCCTACCTCTGTGCAGGTACCCCGCCAACCCCCAAGGACAGAAATGACAAGTGTCAAGTTGGCGGGACGGATTTGACTTCGGTCGCCGAGCCCTGGAACTAATTTCCCGCAAAAGGCTTCGGATTTAGCTCCATCCAGACTTCCGGGACGAAACTTGACAGGCCGTATCTCCGCACTCCCGGAGCGCAGCCGCACCGTTCCGGCACCCATCGACGCGGCTGGCCGAGCCCGAGCGAACGCACCCCACGGCGGACGGCTAGGCCTTTCCGATTTTTTCACCCTTTTTCCCGAAAAGATTCCAACTGGCAGGGACATTCGCCCGACGGCTTAAAGACATGCCCTTCTGCCACACTAACGTCCCCGCCTTCGTTTGGCTATGTTGGCTTCGTCATTTCCGTCTTTTATTAAAGATACCATCTTAACACGCCGGTTAACCATTTGCCAGAGTTTTCGGTTAATGGTTTGCCACCTTCAACCCATTTGGTTAACCATTTGCCGCCGACAATTTTCAGTTCATCAGTTGCCACATTCAGACTTTCTTCTCCGGTTGCATTTCGCGGACTTCCAGCGCGCTCGGCTTCGGGTCGGCCCGCAGGAATGTGGTAGCGTTCGATGCCGCTTGCCTTCCTCTTCCCCGCGCCGCGCACCCGACGAGCACAGCTGGCCCACCAGCGGAGATAGCCGTCGGAAAGCGGTCTCCAGCCAACGGCTGCACCTCCGCCGGCCAAAGAGCCGGCCGCACGCCGTCGCTGGCCTCCGGTGCGACCCGTCCGGCCGCAGCGGACGCTCTTTACC
>NW_027251498.1:15000-44813 GCF_044704955.1 Pristiophorus japonicus
AACCATCAACCGAAGGCCCGGTAAGGCGGCCGAATCTGACCTCATAGACTTCCACACAACGGGACTTTTGACTTTCCCGGCCGCGGGTGGCCTCCACCCGGCCTCAGCCATCAGCCCTGCCTGCCTCCAGCCGCCTTCTGGTTAATGAGTTATCCAGCCTGGCACTTCGGTTGCGCCAGCGAGACCAAGTCTCGGCTTTGGTTAATGATTTGAGCCGAACCGACCTGCCCCCCGCCACCGCGGGCTGAACTCGGCAAGGTCTGCCGATTTCCCGACTCCTTTCGGGGCCTAATCGGGTCGCGCGAGCCACCTGGCGCGATCGGGGCCCATGCCCCGGCCTCTGCCAGGCCTCGGGCAGCCGCTTTTGAAGCCCGACCAAAAACCCGAAAAATGGGCAAAAAGGGAATAAATTCCCGCCCAAAAAGGGTGAATAGTCGGTTGGGCGGCAGCCCTGGTCGGTCTCTGCAGACCTGGAGGCTCGAGACGTTTGTTTGGAAAACTCACCAAGTCTCGATTCTGCCACCTCCTACCTCTGTGCAGATACCCCGCCAACCCCCAAGGACAGAAATGACAAGTGTCAAGTTGGCGGGGCGTCGGGCCACCTGCTGCCGGCCATGAGCATCCAAATCCCCGCAAAAGGGGCATTTTCATTTCTTCATCGGGACTTCCGGCAATTTCCAAGGTTCAACTCATTAACGTTGTTCGCAGACACTTGCCAGAAAATGCAAGTGGCCACTTTGCCGGGCCGACTCGCTTGCCCAAGCGGGAAACCATCAACCGAAGGCCCGGTAAGGCGGCCGAATCTGACCTCATAGACTTCCACACAACGGGACTTTTGACTTTCCCGGCCGCGGGTGGCCTCCACCCGGCCTCAGCCATCAGCCCTGCCTGCCTCCAGCCGCCTTCTGGTTAATGAGTTATCCAGCCTGGCACTTCGGTTGCGCCAGCGAGACCAAGTCTCGGCTTTGGTTAATGATTTGAGCCGAACCGACCTGCCCCCCGCCCCCGCGGGCTGAAGTCGGGCAGGTCTGCCGATTTCCCGACTCCTTTCGGGGCCTAATCGGGTCGCGCGTGCCGCCTGGCGCGATCGGGGCCCATGCCCCGGCCTCTGCCAGGCCTCGGGCAGCCGCTTTTGAAGCCCGACCAAAAACCCGAAAAATGGGCAAAAAGGGAATAAATTCCCGCCCAAAAAGGGTGAATAGTCGGTTGGGCGGCAGCCCTGGTCGGTCTCTGCAGACCTGGAGGCTCGAGACGTTTGTTTGGAAAACTCACCAAGTCTCGATTCTGCCACCTCCTACCTCTGTGCAGATACCCCGCCAACCCCCAAGGACAGAAATGACAAGTGTCAAGTTGGCGGGGCGTCGGGCCACCTGCTGCCGGCCATGAGCATCCAAATCCCCGCAAAAGGGGCATTTTCATTTCTTCATCGGGACTTCCGACAATTGCCGAGGTTCAACTCATTAACGTTGTTCGCAGACACTTGCCAGAAAATGCAAGTGGCCACTTTGCCGGGCCGACTCGCTTGCCCAAGCGGGAAACCATCAACCGAAGGCCCGGTAAGGCGGCCGAATCTGACCTCATAGACTTCCACACAACGGGACTTTTGACTTTCCCGGCCGCGGGTGGCCTCCACCCGGCCTCAGCCATCAGCCCTGCCTGCCTCCAGCCGCCTTCTGGTTAATGAGTTATCCAGCCTGGCACTTCGGTTGCGCCAGCGAGACCAAGTCTCGGCTTTGGTTAATGATTTGAGCCGAACCGACCTGCCCCCCGCCCCCGCGGGCTGAAGTCGGGCAGGTCTGCCGATTTCCCGACTCCTTTCGGGGCCTAATCGGGTCGCGCGTGCCGCCTGGCGCGATCGGGGCCCATGCCCCGGCCTCTGCCAGGCCTCGGGCAGCCGCTTTTGAAGCCCGACCAAAAACCCGAAAAATGGGCAAAAAGGGAATAAATTCCCGCCCAAAAAGGGTGAATAGTCGGTTGGGCGGCAGCCCTGGTCGGTCTCTGCAGACCTGGAGGCTCGAGACGTTTGTTTGGAAAACTCACCAAGTCTCGATTCTGCCACCTCCTACCTCTGTGCAGATACCCCGCCAACCCCCAAGGACAGAAATGACAAGTGTCAAGTTGGCGGGGCGTCGGGCCACCTGCTGCCGGCCATGAGCATCCAAATCCCCGCAAAAGGGGCATTTTCATTTCTTCATCGGGACTTCCGACAATTGCCGAGGTTCAACTCATTAACGTTGTTCGCAGACACTTGCCAGAAAATGCAAGTGGCCACTTTGCCGGGCCGACTCGCTTGCCCAAGCGGGAAACCATCAACCGAAGGCCCGGTAAGGCGGCCGAATCTGACCTCATAGACTTCCACACAACGGGACTTTTGACTTTCCCGGCCGCGGGTGGCCTCCACCCGGCCTCAGCCATCAGCCCTGCCTGCCTCCAGCCGCCTTCTGGTTAATGAGTTATCCAGCCTGGCACTTCGGTTGCGCCAGCGAGACCAAGTCTCGGCTTTGGTTAATGATTTGAGCCGAACCGACCTGCCCCCCGCCCCCGCGGGCTGAACTCGGGCAGGTCTGCCGATTTCCCGACTCCTTTCGGGGCCTAATCGCGTCGCGCGAGCCGCCTGGCGCGATCGGGGACCATGCCCCGGCCTCTGCCAGGCCTCGGGCAGCCGCTTTTGAAGCCCGACCAAAAACCCGAAAAATGGGCAAAAATGGAATAAATTCCCGCCCAAAAAGGGTGAATAGTCGGTTGGGCGGCAGCCCTGGTCGGTCTCTGCAGACCTGGAGGCTCGAGACGTTTGTTTGGAAAACTCACCAAGTCTCGATTCTGCCACCTCCTACCTCTGTGCAGATACCCCGCCAACCCCCAAGGACAGAAATGACAAGTGTCAAGTTGGCGGGGCGTCGGGCCACCTGCTGCCGGCCATGAGCATCCAAATCCCCGCAAAAGGGGCATTTTCATTTCTTCATCGGGACTTCCGACAATTGCCGAGGTTCAACTCATTAACGTTGTTCGCAGACACTTGCCAGAAAATGCAAGTGGCCACTTTGCCGGGCCGACTCGCTTGCCCAAGCGGGAAACCATCAACCGCAGGCCCGGTAAGGCGGCCGAATCTGACCTCATAGACTTCCACACAACGGGACTTTTGACTTTCCCGGCCGCGGGTGGCCTCCACCCGGCCTCAGCCATCAGCCCTGCCTGCCTCCAGCCGCCTTCTGGTTAATGAGTTATCCAGCCTGGCACTTCGGTTGCGCCAGCGAGACCAAGTCTCGGCTTTGGTTAATGATTTGAGCCGAACCGACCTGCCCCCCGCCCCCCCCGGGCTGAACTCGGGCAGGTCTGCCGATTTCCCGACTCCTTTCGGGGCCTAATCGGGTCGCGCGAGCCGCCTGGCGCGATCGGGGACCATGCCCCGGCCTCTGCCAGGCCTCGGGCAGCCGCTTTTGAAGCCCGACCAAAAACCCGAAAAATGGGCAAAAAGGGAATAAATTCCCGCCCAAAAAGGGTGAATAGTCGGTTGGGCGGCAGCCCTGGTCGGTCTCTGCAGACCTGGAGGCTCGAGACGTTTGTTTGGAAAACTCACCAAGTCTCGATTCTGCCACCTCCTACCTCTGTGCAGATACCCCGCCAACCCCCAAGGACAGAAATGACAAGTGTCAAGTTGGCGGGGCGTCGGGCCACCTGCTGCCGGCCATGAGCATCCAAATCCCCGCAAAAGGGGCATTTTCATTTCTTCATCGGGACTTCCGGCAATTTCCAAGGTTCAACTCATTAACGTTGTTCGCAGACACTTGCCAGAAAATGCAAGTGGCCACTTTGCCGGGCCGACTCGCTTGCCCAAGCGGGAAACCATCAACCGAAGGCCCGGTAAGGCGGCCGAATCTGACCTCATAGACTTCCACACAACGGGACTTTTGACTTTCCCGGCCGCGGGTGGCCTCCACCCGGCCTCAGCCATCAGCCCTGCCTGCCTCCAGCCGCCTTCTGGTTAATGAGTTATCCAGCCTGGCACTTCGGTTGCGCCAGCGAGACCAAGTCTCGGCTTTGGTTAATGATTTGAGCCGAACCGACCTGCCCCCCGCCCCCCCCGGGCTGAACTCGGGCAGGTCTGCCGATTTCCCGACTCCTTTCGGGGCCTAATCGGGTCGCGCGAGCCGCCTGGCGCGATCGGGGACCATGCCCCGGCCTCTGCCAGGCCTCGGGCAGCCGCTTTTGAAGCCCGACCAAAAACCCGAAAAATGGGCAAAAAGGGAATAAATTCCCGCCCAAAAAGGGTGAATAGTCGGTTGGGCGGCAGCCCTGGTCGGTCTCTGCAGACCTGGAGGCTCGAGACGTTTGTTTGGAAAACTCACCAAGTCTCGATTCTGCCACCTCCTACCTCTGTGCAGATACCCCGCCAACCCCCAAGGACAGAAATGACAAGTGTCAAGTTGGCGGGGCGTCGGGCCACCTGCTGCCGGCCATGAGCATCCAAATCCCCGCAAAAGGGGCATTTTCATTTCTTCATCGGGACTTCCGGCAATTTCCGAGGTTCAACTCATTAACGTTGTTCGCAGACACTTGCCAGAAAATGCAAGTGGCCACTTTGCCGGGCCGACTCGCTTGCCCAAGCGGGAAACCATCAACCGAAGGCCCGGTAAGGCGGCCGAATCTGACCTCATAGACTTCCACACAACGGGACTTTTGACTTTCCCGGCCGCGGGTGGCCTCCACCCGGCCTCAGCCATCAGCCCTGCCTGCCTCCAGCCGCCTTCTGGTTAATGAGTTATCCAGCCTGGCACTTCGGTTGCGCCAGCGAGACCAAGTCTCGGCTTTGGTTAATGATTTGAGCCGAACCGACCTGCCCCCCGCCCCCCCCGGGCTGAACTCGGGCAGGTCTGCCGATTTCCCGACTCCTTTCGGGGCCTAATCGGGTCGCGCGAGCCGCCTGGCGCGATCGGGGACCATGCCCCGGCCTCTGCCAGGCCTCGGGCAGCCGCTTTTGAAGCCCGACCAAAAACCCGAAAAATGGGCAAAAAGGGAATAAATTCCCGCCCAAAAAGGGTGAATAGTCGGTTGGGCGGCAGCCCTGGTCGGTCTCTGCAGACCTGGAGGCTCGAGACGTTTGTTTGGAAAACTCACCAAGTCTCGATTCTGCCACCTCCTACCTCTGTGCAGATACCCCGCCAACCCCCAAGGACAGAAATGACAAGTGTCAAGTTGGCGGGGCGTCGGGCCACCTGCTGCCGGCCATGAGCATCCAAATCCCCGCAAAAGGGGCATTTTCATTTCTTCATCGGGACTTCCGGCAATTTCCAAGGTTCAACTCATTAACGTTGTTCGCAGACACTTGCCAGAAAATGCAAGTGGCCACTTTGCCGGGCCGACTCGCTTGCCCAAGCGGGAAACCATCAACCGAAGGCCCGGTAAGGCGGCCGAATCTGACCTCATAGACTTCCACACAACGGGACTTTTGACTTTCCCGGCCGCGGGTGGCCTCCACCCGGCCTCAGCCATCAGCCCTGCCTGCCTCCAGCCGCCTTCTGGTTAATGAGTTATCCAGCCTGGCACTTCGGTTGCGCCAGCGAGACCAAGTCTCGGCTTTGGTTAATGATTTGAGCCGAACCGACCTGCCCCACGCCACCGCGGGCTGAACTCGGCAAGGTCTGCCGATTTCCCGACTCCTTTCGGGGCCTAATCGGGTCGCGCGAGCCACCTGGCGCGATCGGGGCCCATGCCCCGGCCTCTGCCAGGCCTCGGGCAGCCGCTTTTGAAGCCCGACCAAAAACCCGAAAAATGGGCAAAAAGGGAATAAATTCCCGCCCAAAAAGGGTGAATAGTCGGTTGGGCGGCAGCCCTGGTCGGTCTCTGCAGACCTGGAGGCTCGAGACGTTTGTTTGGAAAACTCACCAAGTCTCGATTCTGCCACCTCCTACCTCTGTGCAGATACCCCGCCAACCCCCAAGGACAGAAATGACAAGTGTCAAGTTGGCGGGGCGTCGGGCCACCTGCTGCCGGCCATGAGCATCCAAATCCCCGCAAAAGGGGCATTTTCATTTCTTCATCGGGACTTCCGGCAATTTCCAAGGTTCAACTCATTAACGTTGTTCGCAGACACTTGCCAGAAAATGCAAGTGGCCACTTTGCCGGGCCGACTCGCTTGCCCAAGCGGGAAACCATCAACCGAAGGCCCGGTAAGGCGGCCGAATCTGACCTCATAGACTTCCACACAACGGGACTTTTGACTTTCCCGGCCGCGGGTGGCCTCCACCCGGCCTCAGCCATCAGCCCTGCCTGCCTCCAGCCGCCTTCTGGTTAATGAGTTATCCAGCCTGGCACTTCGGTTGCGCCAGCGAGACCAAGTCTCGGCTTTGGTTAATGATTTGAGCCGAACCGACCTGCCCCCCGCCCCCGCGGGCTGAAGTCGGGCAGGTCTGCCGATTTCCCGACTCCTTTCGGGGCCTAATCGGGTCGCGCGTGCCGCCTGGCGCGATCGGGGCCCATGCCCCGGCCTCTGCCAGGCCTCGGGCAGCCGCTTTTGAAGCCCGACCAAAAACCCGAAAAATGGGCAAAAAGGGAATAAATTCCCGCCCAAAAAGGGTGAATAGTCGGTTGGGCGGCAGCCCTGGTCGGTCTCTGCAGACCTGGAGGCTCGAGACGTTTGTTTGGAAAACTCACCAAGTCTCGATTCTGCCACCTCCTACCTCTGTGCAGATACCCCGCCAACCCCCAAGGACAGAAATGACAAGTGTCAAGTTGGCGGGGCGTCGGGCCACCTGCTGCCGGCCATGAGCATCCAAATCCCCGCAAAAGGGGCATTTTCATTTCTTCATCGGGACTTCCGACAATTGCCGAGGTTCAACTCATTAACGTTGTTCGCAGACACTTGCCAGAAAATGCAAGTGGCCACTTTGCCGGGCCGACTCGCTTGCCCAAGCGGGAAACCATCAACCGAAGGCCCGGTAAGGCGGCCGAATCTGACCTCATAGACTTCCACACAACGGGACTTTTGACTTTCCCGGCCGCGGGTGGCCTCCACCCGGCCTCAGCCATCAGCCCTGCCTGCCTCCAGCCGCCTTCTGGTTAATGAGTTATCCAGCCTGGCACTTCGGTTGCGCCAGCGAGACCAAGTCTCGGCTTTGGTTAATGATTTGAGCCGAACCGACCTGCCCCCCGCCCCCGCGGGCTGAAGTCGGGCAGGTCTGCCGATTTCCCGACTCCTTTCGGGGCCTAATCGGGTCGCGCGTGCCGCCTGGCGCGATCGGGGCCCATGCCCCGGCCTCTGCCAGGCCTCGGGCAGCCGCTTTTGAAGCCCGACCAAAAACCCGAAAAATGGGCAAAAAGGGAATAAATTCCCGCCCAAAAAGGGTGAATAGTCGGTTGGGCGGCAGCCCTGGTCGGTCTCTGCAGACCTGGAGGCTCGAGACGTTTGTTTGGAAAACTCACCAAGTCTCGATTCTGCCACCTCCTACCTCTGTGCAGATACCCCGCCAACCCCCAAGGACAGAAATGACAAGTGTCAAGTTGGCGGGGCGTCGGGCCACCTGCTGCCGGCCATGAGCATCCAAATCCCCGCAAAAGGGGCATTTTCATTTCTTCATCGGGACTTCCGACAATTGCCGAGGTTCAACTCATTAACGTTGTTCGCAGACACTTGCCAGAAAATGCAAGTGGCCACTTTGCCGGGCCGACTCGCTTGCCCAAGCGGGAAACCATCAACCGAAGGCCCGGTAAGGCGGCCGAATCTGACCTCATAGACTTCCACACAACGGGACTTTTGACTTTCCCGGCCGCGGGTGGCCTCCACCCGGCCTCAGCCATCAGCCCTGCCTGCCTCCAGCCGCCTTCTGGTTAATGAGTTATCCAGCCTGGCACTTCGGTTGCGCCAGCGAGACCAAGTCTCGGCTTTGGTTAATGATTTGAGCCGAACCGACCTGCCCCCCGCCCCCGCGGGCTGAACTCGGGCAGGTCTGCCGATTTCCCGACTCCTTTCGGGGCCTAATCGCGTCGCGCGAGCCGCCTGGCGCGATCGGGGACCATGCCCCGGCCTCTGCCAGGCCTCGGGCAGCCGCTTTTGAAGCCCGACCAAAAACCCGAAAAATGGGCAAAAAGGGAATAAATTCCCGCCCAAAAAGGGTGAATAGTCGGTTGGGCGGCAGCCCTGGTCGGTCTCTGCAGACCTGGAGGCTCGAGACGTTTGTTTGGAAAACTCACCAAGTCTCGATTCTGCCACCTCCTACCTCTGTGCAGATACCCCGCCAACCCCCAAGGACAGAAATGACAAGTGTCAAGTTGGCGGGGCGTCGGGCCACCTGCTGCCGGCCATGAGCATCCAAATCCCCGCAAAAGGGGCATTTTCATTTCTTCATCGGGACTTCCGACAATTGCCGAGGTTCAACTCATTAACGTTGTTCGCAGACACTTGCCAGAAAATGCAAGTGGCCACTTTGCCGGGCCGACTCGCTTGCCCAAGCGGGAAACCATCAACCGCAGGCCCGGTAAGGCGGCCGAATCTGACCTCATAGACTTCCACACAACGGGACTTTTGACTTTCCCGGCCGCGGGTGGCCTCCACCCGGCCTCAGCCATCAGCCCTGCCTGCCTCCAGCCGCCTTCTGGTTAATGAGTTATCCAGCCTGGCACTTCGGTTGCGCCAGCGAGACCAAGTCTCGGCTTTGGTTAATGATTTGAGCCGAACCGACCTGCCCCCCGCCCCCCCCGGGCTGAACTCGGGCAGGTCTGCCGATTTCCCGACTCCTTTCGGGGCCTAATCGGGTCGCGCGAGCCGCCTGGCGCGATCGGGGACCATGCCCCGGCCTCTGCCAGGCCTCGGGCAGCCGCTTTTGAAGCCCGACCAAAAAACCCGAAAAATGGGCAAAAAGGGAATAAATTCCCGCCCAAAAAGGGTGAATAGTCGGTTGGGCGGCAGCCCTGGTCGGTCTCTGCAGACCTGGAGGCTCGAGACGTTTGTTTGGAAAACTCACCAAGTCTCGATTCTGCCACCTCCTACCTCTGTGCAGATACCCCGCCAACCCCCAAGGACAGAAATGACAAGTGTCAAGTTGGCGGGGCGTCGGGCCACCTGCTGCCGGCCATGAGCATCCAAATCCCCGCAAAAGGGGCATTTTCATTTCTTCATCGGGACTTCCGGCAATTTCCAAGGTTCAACTCATTAACGTTTGTTCGCAGACACTTGCCAGAAAATGCAAGTGGCCACTTTGCCGGGCCGACTCGCTTGCCCAAGCGGGAAACCATCAACCGAAGGCCCGGTAAGGCGGCCGAATCTGACCTCATAGACTTCCACACAACGGGACTTTTGACTTTCCCGGCCGCGGGTGGCCTCCACCCGGCCTCAGCCATCAGCCCTGCCTGCCTCCAGCCGCCTTCTGGTTAATGAGTTATCCAGCCTGGCACTTCGGTTGCGCCAGCGAGACCAAGTCTCGGCTTTGGTTAATGATTTGAGCCGAACCGACCTGCCCCCCGCCCCCCCGGGCTGAACTCGGGCAGGTCTGCCGATTTCCCGACTCCTTTCGGGGCCTAATCGGGTCGCGCGAGCCGCCTGGCGCGATCGGGGACCATGCCCCGGCCTCTGCCAGGCCTCGGCAGCCGCTTTTGAAGCCCGACCAAAAACCCGAAAAATGGGCAAAAAGGGAATAAATTCCCGCCCAAAAAGGGTGAATAGTCGGTTGGGCGGCAGCCCTGGTCGGTCTCTGCAGAACTGGAGGCTCGAGACGTTTGTTTGGAAAACTCACCAAGTCTCGATTCTGCCACCTCCTACCTCTGTGCAGATACCCGCCAACCCCCAAGGACAGAAATGACAAGTGTCAGTTGGCGGGGCGTCGGGCCACCTGCTGCCGGCCATGAGCATCCAAATCCCGCAAAAGGGGCATTTTCATTTCTTCATCGGGACTTCCGGCAATTTCCGAGGTTCAACTCATTAACGTTGTTCGCAGACACTTGCCAGAAAATGCAAGTGGCCACTTTGCCGGGCCGACTCGCTTGCCCAAGCGGGAAACCATCAACCGAAGGCCCGGTAAGGCGGCCGAATCTGACCTCATAGACTTCCACACAACGGGACTTTTGACTTTCCCGGCCGCGGGTGGCCTCCACCCGGCCTCAGCCATCAGCCCTGCCTGCCTCCAGCCGCCTTCTGGTTAATGAGTTATCCAGCCTGGCACTTCGGTTGCGCCAGCGAGACCAAGTCTCGGCTTTGGTTAATGATTTGAGCCGAACCGACCTGCCCCCCGCCCCCCCGGGCTGAACTCGGGCAGGTCTGCCGATTTCCCGACTCCTTTCGGGGCCTAATCGGGTCGCGCGAGCCGCCTGGCGCGATCGGGGACCATGCCCCGGCCTCTGCCAGGCCTCGGGCAGCCGCTTTTGAAGCCCGACCAAAAACCCGAAAAATGGGCAAAAAGGGAATAAATTCCCGCCCAAAAAGGTGAATAGTCGGTTGGGCGGCAGCCCTGGTCGGTCTCTGCAGACCTGGAGGCTCGAGACGTTTGTTTGGAAAACTCACCAAGTCTCGATTCTGCCACCTCCTACCTCTGTGCAGATACCCCGCCAACCCCCAAGGACAGAAATGACAAGTGTCAAGTTGGCGGGGCGTCGGGCCACCTGCTGCCGGCCATGAGCATCCAAATCCCCGCAAAAGGGGCATTTTCATTTCTTCATCGGGACTTCCGGCAATTTCCAAGGTTCAACTCATTAACGTTGTTCGCAGACACTTGCCAGAAAATGCAAGTGGCCACTTTGCCGGGCCGACTCGCTTGCCCAAGCGGGAAACCATCAACCGAAGGCCCGGTAAGGCGGCCGAATCTGACCTCATAGACTTCCACACAACGGGACTTTTGACTTTCCCGGCCGCGGGTGGCCTCCACCCGGCCTCAGCCATCAGCCCTGCCTGCCTCCAGCCGCCTTCTGGTTAATGAGTTATCCAGCCTGGCACTTCGGTTGCGCCAGCGAGACCAAGTCTCGGCTTTGGTTAATGATTTGAGCCGAACCGACCTGCCCCACGCCACCGCGGGCTGAACTCGGCAAGGTCTGCCGATTTCCCGACTCCTTTCGGGGCCTAATCGGGTCGCGCGAGGCCACCTGGCGCGATCGGGGCCCATGCCCCGGCCTCTGCCAGGCCTCGGGCAGCCGCTTTTGAAGCCCGACCAAAAACCCGAAAATGGGCAAAAAGGGAATAAATTCCCGCCCAAAAGGGTGAATAGTCGGTTGGGCGGCAGCCCTGGTCGGTCTCTGCAGACCTGGAGGCTCGAGACGTTTGTTTGGAAAACTCACCAAGTCTCGATTCTGCCACCTCCTACCTCTGTGCAGATACCCGCCAAACCCCCAAGGACAGAAATGACAAGTGTCAAGTTGGCGGGGCGTCGGGCCACCTGCTGCCGGCCATGAGCATCCAAATCCCGCAAAAGGGGCATTTTCATTTCTTCATCGGGACTTCCGGCAATTTCCAAGGTTCAACTCATTAACGTTGTTCGCAGACACTTGCCAGAAAATGCAAGTGGCCACTTTGCCGGGCCGACTCGCTTGCCCAAGCGGGAAACCATCAACCGAAGGCCCGGTAAGGCGGCCGAATCTGACCTCATAGACTTCCACACAACGGGACTTTTGACTTTCCCGGCGCGGGTGGCCTCCACCCGGCCTCAGCCATCAGCCCTGCCTGCCTCCAGCCGCCTTCTGGTTAATGAGTTATCCAGCCTGGCACTTCGGTTGCGCCAGCGAGACCAAGTCTCGGCTTTGGTTATGATTTGAGCCGAACCGACCTGCCCCCCGCCCCCGCGGGCTGAAGTCGGGCAGGTCTGCCGATTTCCCGACTCCTTTCGGGGCCTAATCGGGTCGCGCGTGCCGCCTGGCGCGATCGGGCCCATGCCCCGGCCTCTGCCAGGCCTCGGGCAGCCGCTTTTGAAGCCCGACCAAAACCCGAAAAATGGGCAAAAAGGGAATAAATTCCCGCCCAAAAAGGGTGAATAGTCGGTTGGGCGGCAGCCCTGGTCGGTCTCTGCAGACCTGGAGGCTCGAGACGTTTGTTTGGAAAACTCACCAAGTCTCGATTCTG
Organism: Pristiophorus japonicus; assembly: GCF_044704955.1. Lineage (NCBI taxonomy): Eukaryota > Metazoa > Chordata > Chondrichthyes > Pristiophoridae > Pristiophorus > Pristiophorus japonicus. Next base: position 27,035 of record NW_027251498.1, read on the forward strand.
CCACCTCCTACCTCTGTGCAGATACCCCGCCAACCCCCAAGGACAGAAATGACAAGTGTCAAGTTGGCGGGGCGTCGGGCCACCTGCTGCCGGCCATGAGCATCCAAATCCCGCAAAAGGGCATTTTCATTCTTCATCGGGACTTCCGACAATTGCCGAGGTTCAACTCATTAACGTTGTTCGCAGACACTTGCCAGGAAAATGCAAGTGGGCCACTTTGCCGGGCCGACTCGCTTGCCCAAGCGGGAAACCATCAACCGAAGGCCCGGTAAGGCGGCCGATCTGACCTCATAGACTTCCACACAACGGGACTTTTGACTTTCCCGGCCGCGGGTGGCCTCCACCCGGCCTCAGCCATCAGCCCTGCCTGCCTCCAGCCGCCTTCTGGTTAATGAGTTATCCAGCCTGGCACTTCGGTTGCGCCAGCGAGACCAAGTCTCGGCTTTGGTTAATGATTTGAGCCGAACCGACCTGCCCCCCGCCCCCGCGGGCTGAAGTCGGGCAGGTCTGCCGATTTCCCGACTCCTTTCGGGGCTAATCGGGGTCGCGCGTGCCGCCTGGCGCGATCGGGGCCCATGCCCCGGCCTCTGCCAGGCCTCGGGCAGCCGCTTTTGAAGCCCGACCAAAAACCCGAAAATGGGCAAAAAGGGAATAAATTCCCGCCCAAAAAGGGTGAATAGTCGGTTGGGCGGCAGCCCTGGTCGGTCTCTGCAGACCTGGAGGCTCGAGACGTTTGTTTGGAAAACTCACCAAGTCTCGATTCTGCCACCTCCTACCTCTGTGCAGATACCCGCCAACCCCCAAGGACAGAAATGACAAGTGTCAAGTTGGCGGGGCGTCGGGCCACCTGCTGCCGGCCATGAGCATCCAAAATCCCCGCAAAAGGGGCATTTTCATTTCTTCATCGGGACTTCCGACAATTGCCGAGGTTTCAACTCATTAACCGTTGTTCGCAGAGTTGTTCGCAGACACTTGCCAGAAAATGCAAGTGGCCACTTTGCCGGGCCGACTCGCTTGCCCAAGCGGGAAACCATCAACCGAAGGCCCGGTAAGGCGGCCGAATCTGACCTCATAGACTTCCACACAACGGGACTTTTGACTTTCCCGGCCGCGGGTGGCCTCCACCCGGCCTCAGCCATCAGCCCTGCCTGCCTCCAGCCGCCTTCTGGTTAATGAGTTATCCAGCCTGGCACTTCGGTTGCGCCAGCGAGACCAAGTCTCGGCTTTGGTTAATGATTTGAGCCGAACCGACCTGCCCCCCGCCCCCCCCGGGCTGAACTCGGGCAGGTCTGCCGATTTCCCGACTCCTTTCGGGGCCTAATCGGGTCGCGCGAGCCGCCTGGCGCGATCGGGGACCATGCCCCGGCCTCTGCCAGGCCTCGGGCAGCCGCTTTTGAAGCCCGACCAAAAACCCGAAAAATGGGCAAAAAGGGAATAAATTCCCGCCCAAAAAGGGTGAATAGTCGGTTGGGCGGCAGCCCTGGTCGGTCTCTGCAGACCTGGAGGCTCGAGACGTTTGTTTGGAAAACTCACCAAGTCTCGATTCTGCCACCTCCTACCTCTGTGCAGATACCCCGCCAACCCCCAAGGACAGAAATGACAAGTGTCAAGTTGGCGGGGCGTCGGGCCACCTGCTGCCGGCCATGAGCATCCAAATCCCCGCAAAAGGGGCATTTTCATTTCTTCATCGGGACTTCCGGCAATTTCCAAGGTTCAACTCATTAACGTTGTTCGCAGACACTTGCCAGAAAATGCAAGTGGCCACTTTGCCGGGCCGACTCGCTTGCCCAAGCGGGAAACCATCAACCGAAGGCCCGGTAAGGCGGCCGAATCTGACCTCATAGACTTCCACACAACGGGACTTTTGACTTTCCCGGCCGCGGGTGGCCTCCACCCGGCCTCAGCCATCAGCCCTGCCTGCCTCCAGCCGCCTTCTGGTTAATGAGTTATCCAGCCTGGCACTTCGGTTGCGCCAGCGAGACCAAGTCTCGGCTTTGGTTAATGATTTGAGCCGAACCGACCTGCCCCCCGCCACCGCGGGCTGAACTCGGCAAGGTCTGCCGATTTCCCGACTCCTTTCGGGGCCTAATCGGGTCGCGCGAGCCGCCTGGCGCGATCGGGGCCCATGCCCCGGCCTCTGCCAGGCCTCGGGCAGCCGCTTTTGAAGCCCGACCAAAAACCCGAAAAATGGGCAAAAAGGGAATAAATTCCCGCCCAAAAAGGGTGAATAGTCGGTTGGGCGGCAGCCCTGGTCGGTCTCTGCAGACCTGGAGGCTCGAGACGTTTGTTTGGAAAACTCACCAAGTCTCGATTCTGCCACCTCCTACCTCTGTGCAGATACCCCGCCAACCCCCAAGGACAGAAATGACAAGTGTCAAGTTGGCGGGGCGTCGGGCCACCTGCTGCCGGCCATGAGCATCCAAATCCCCGCAAAAGGGGCATTTTCATTTCTTCATCGGGACTTCCGGCAATTTCCAAGGTTCAACTCATTAACGTTGTTCGCAGACACTTGCCAGAAAATGCAAGTGGCCACTTTGCCGGGCCGACTCGCTTGCCCAAGCGGGAAACCATCAACCGAAGGCCCGGTAAGGCGGCCGAATCTGACCTCATAGACTTCCACACAACGGGACTTTTGACTTTCCCGGCCGCGGGTGGCCTCCACCCGGCCTCAGCCATCAGCCCTGCCTGCCTCCAGCCGCCTTCTGGTTAATGAGTTATCCAGCCTGGCACTTCGGTTGCGCCAGCGAGACCAAGTCTCGGCTTTGGTTAATGATTTGAGCCGAACCGACCTGCCCCCCGCCCCCGCGGGCTGAAGTCGGGCAGGTCTGCCGATTTCCCGACTCCTTTCGGGGCCTAATCGGGTCGCGCGTGCCGCCTGGCGCGATCGGGGCCCATGCCCCGGCCTCTGCCAGGCCTCGGGCAGCCGCTTTTGAAGCCCGACCAAAAACCCGAAAAATGGGCAAAAAGGGAATAAATTCCCGCCCAAAAAGGGTGAATAGTCGGTTGGGCGGCAGCCCTGGTCGGTCTCTGCAGACCTGGAGGCTCGAGACGTTTGTTTGGAAAACTCACCAAGTCTCGATTCTGCCACCTCCTACCTCTGTGCAGATACCCCGCCAACCCCCAAGGACAGAAATGACAAGTGTCAAGTTGGCGGGGCGTCGGGCCACCTGCTGCCGGCCATGAGCATCCAAATCCCCGCAAAAGGGGCATTTTCATTTCTTCATCGGGACTTCCGGCAATTTCCAAGGTTCAACTCATTAACGTTGTTCGCAGACACTTGCCAGAAAATGCAAGTGGCCACTTTGCCGGGCCGACTCGCTTGCCCAAGCGGGAAACCATCAACCGAAGGCCCGGTAAGGCGGCCGAATCTGACCTCATAGACTTCCACACAACGGGACTTTTGACTTTCCCGGCCGCGGGTGGCCTCCACCCGGCCTCAGCCATCAGCCCTGCCTGCCTCCAGCCGCCTTCTGGTTAATGAGTTATCCAGCCTGGCACTTCGGTTGCGCCAGCGAGACCAAGTCTCGGCTTTGGTTAATGATTTGAGCCGAACCGACCTGCCCCCCGCCACCGCGGGCTGAACTCGGCAAGGTCTGCCGATTTCCCGACTCCTTTCGGGGCCTAATCGGGTCGCGCGAGCCACCTGGCGCGATCGGGGCCCATGCCCCGGCCTCTGCCAGGCCTCGGGCAGCCGCTTTTGAAGCCCGACCAAAAACCCGAAAAATGGGCAAAAAGGGAATAAATTCCCGCCCAAAAAGGGTGAATAGTCGGTTGGGCGGCAGCCCTGGTCGGTCTCTGCAGACCTGGAGGCTCGAGACGTTTGTTTGGAAAACTCACCAAGTCTCGATTCTGCCACCTCCTACCTCTGTGCAGATACCCCGCCAACCCCCAAGGACAGAAATGACAAGTGTCAAGTTGGCGGGGCGTCGGGCCACCTGCTGCCGGCCATGAGCATCCAAATCCCCGCAAAAGGGGCATTTTCATTTCTTCATCGGGACTTCCGGCAATTTCCAAGGTTCAACTCATTAACGTTGTTCGCAGACACTTGCCAGAAAATGCAAGTGGCCACTTTGCCGGGCCGACTCGCTTGCCCAAGCGGGAAACCATCAACCGAAGGCCCGGTAAGGCGGCCGAATCTGACCTCATAGACTTCCACACAACGGGACTTTTGACTTTCCCGGCCGCGGGTGGCCTCCACCCGGCCTCAGCCATCAGCCCTGCCTGCCTCCAGCCGCCTTCTGGTTAATGAGTTATCCAGCCTGGCACTTCGGTTGCGCCAGCGAGACCAAGTCTCGGCTTTGGTTAATGATTTGAGCCGAACCGACCTGCCCCCCGCCCCCGCGGGCTGAAGTCGGGCAGGTCTGCCGATTTCCCGACTCCTTTCGGGGCCTAATCGGGTCGCGCGTGCCGCCTGGCGCGATCGGGGCCCATGCCCCGGCCTCTGCCAGGCCTCGGGCAGCCGCTTTTGAAGCCCGACCAAAAACCCGAAAAATGGGCAAAAAGGGAATAAATTCCCGCCCAAAAAGGGTGAATAGTCGGTTGGGCGGCAGCCCTGGTCGGTCTCTGCAGACCTGGAGGCTCGAGACGTTTGTTTGGAAAACTCACCAAGTCTCGATTCTGCCACCTCCTACCTCTGTGCAGATACCCCGCCAACCCCCAAGGACAGAAATGACAAGTGTCAAGTTGGCGGGGCGTCGGGCCACCTGCTGCCGGCCATGAGCATCCAAATCCCCGCAAAAGGGGCATTTTCATTTCTTCATCGGGACTTCCGACAATTGCCGAGGTTCAACTCATTAACGTTGTTCGCAGACACTTGCCAGAAAATGCAAGTGGCCACTTTGCCGGGCCGACTCGCTTGCCCAAGCGGGAAACCATCAACCGAAGGCCCGGTAAGGCGGCCGAATCTGACCTCATAGACTTCCACACAACGGGACTTTTGACTTTCCCGGCCGCGGGTGGCCTCCACCCGGCCTCAGCCATCAGCCCTGCCTGCCTCCAGCCGCCTTCTGGTTAATGAGTTATCCAGCCTGGCACTTCGGTTGCGCCAGCGAGACCAAGTCTCGGCTTTGGTTAATGATTTGAGCCGAACCGACCTGCCCCCCGCCCCCGCGGGCTGAAGTCGGGCAGGTCTGCCGATTTCCCGACTCCTTTCGGGGCCTAATCGGGTCGCGCGTGCCGCCTGGCTTGATCGGGGCCCATGCCCCGGCCTCTGCCAGGCCTCGGGCAGCCGCTTTTGAAGCCCGACCAAAAACCCGAAAAATGGGCAAAAAGGGAATAAATTCCCGCCCAAAAAGGGTGAATAGTCGGTTGGGCGGCAGCCCTGGTCGGTCTCTGCAGACCTGGAGGCTCGAGACGTTTGTTTGGAAAACTCACCAAGTCTCGATTCTGCCACCTCCTACCTCTGTGCAGATACCCCGCCAACCCCCAAGGACAGAAATGACAAGTGTCAAGTTGGCGGGGCGTCGGGCCACCTGCTGCCGGCCATGAGCATCCAAATCCCCGCAAAAGGGGCATTTTCATTTCTTCATCGGGACTTCCGACAATTGCCGAGGTTCAACTCATTAACGTTGTTCGCAGACACTTGCCAGAAAATGCAAGTGGCCACTTTGCCGGGCCGACTCGCTTGCCCAAGCGGGAAACCATCAACCGAAGGCCCGGTAAGGCGGCCGAATCTGACCTCATAGACTTCCACACAACGGGACTTTTGACTTTCCCGGCCGCGGGTGGCCTCCACCCGGCCTCAGCCATCAGCCCTGCCTGCCTCCAGCCGCCTTCTGGTTAATGAGTTATCCAGCCTGGCACTTCGGTTGCGCCAGCGAGACCAAGTCTCGGCTTTGGTTAATGATTTGAGCCGAACCGACCTGCCCCCCGCCCCCGCGGGCTGAACTCGGGCAGGTCTGCCGATTTCCCGACTCCTTTCGGGGCCTAATCGCGTCGCGCGAGCCGCCTGGCGCGATCGGGGACCATGCCCCGGCCTCTGCCAGGCCTCGGGCAGCCGCTTTTGAAGCCCGACCAAAAACCCGAAAAATGGGCAAAAAGGGAATAAATTCCCGCCCAAAAAGGGTGAATAGTCGGTTGGGCGGCAGCCCTGGTCGGTCTCTGCAGACCTGGAGGCTCGAGACGTTTGTTTGGAAAACTCACCAAGTCTCGATTCTGCCACCTCCTACCTCTGTGCAGATACCCCGCCAACCCCCAAGGACAGAAATGACAAGTGTCAAGTTGGCGGGGCGTCGGGCCACCTGCTGCCGGCCATGAGCATCCAAATCCCCGCAAAAGGGGCATTTTCATTTCTTCATCGGGACTTCCGACAATTGCCGAGGTTCAACTCATTAACGTTGTTCGCAGACACTTGCCAGAAAATGCAAGTGGCCACTTTGCCGGGCCGACTCGCTTGCCCAAGCGGGAAACCATCAACCGCAGGCCCGGTAAGGCGGCCGAATCTGACCTCATAGACTTCCACACAACGGGACTTTTGACTTTCCCGGCCGCGGGTGGCCTCCACCCGGCCTCAGCCATCAGCCCTGCCTGCCTCCAGCCGCCTTCTGGTTAATGAGTTATCCAGCCTGGCACTTCGGTTGCGCCAGCGAGACCAAGTCTCGGCTTTGGTTAATGATTTGAGCCGAACCGACCTGCCCCCCGCCCCCCCCGGGCTGAACTCGGGCAGGTCTGCCGATTTCCCGACTCCTTTCGGGGCCTAATCGGGTCGCGCGAGCCGCCTGGCGCGATCGGGGACCATGCCCCGGCCTCTGCCAGGCCTCGGGCAGCCGCTTTTGAAGCCCGACCAAAAACCCGAAAAATGGGCAAAAAGGGAATAAATTCCCGCCCAAAAAGGGTGAATAGTCGGTTGGGCGGCAGCCCTGGTCGGTCTCTGCAGACCTGGAGGCTCGAGACGTTTGTTTGGAAAACTCACCAAGTCTCGATTCTGCCACCTCCTACCTCTGTGCAGATACCCCGCCAACCCCCAAGGACAGAAATGACAAGTGTCAAGTTGGCGGGGCGTCGGGCCACCTGCTGCCGGCCATGAGCATCCAAATCCCCGCAAAAGGGGCATTTTCATTTCTTCATCGGGACTTCCGGCAATTTCCAAGGTTCAACTCATTAACGTTGTTCGCAGACACTTGCCAGAAAATGCAAGTGGCCACTTTGCCGGGCCGACTCGCTTGCCCAAGCGGGAAACCATCAACCGAAGGCCCGGTAAGGCGGCCGAATCTGACCTCATAGACTTCCACACAACGGGACTTTTGACTTTCCCGGCCGCGGGTGGCCTCCACCCGGCCTCAGCCATCAGCCCTGCCTGCCTCCAGCCGCCTTCTGGTTAATGAGTTATCCAGCCTGGCACTTCGGTTGCGCCAGCGAGACCAAGTCTCGGCTTTGGTTAATGATTTGAGCCGAACCGACCTGCCCCCCGCCCCCCCCGGGCTGAACTCGGGCAGGTCTGCCGATTTCCCGACTCCTTTCGGGGCCTAATCGGGTCGCGCGAGCCGCCTGGCGCGATCGGGGACCATGCCCCGGCCTCTGCCAGGCCTCGGGCAGCCGCTTTTGAAGCCCGACCAAAAACCCGAAAAATGGGCAAAAAGGGAATAAATTCCCGCCCAAAAAGGGTGAATAGTCGGTTGGGCGGCAGCCCTGGTCGGTCTCTGCAGACCTGGAGGCTCGAGACGTTTGTTTGGAAAACTCACCAAGTCTCGATTCTGCCACCTCCTACCTCTGTGCAGATACCCCGCCAACCCCCAAGGACAGAAATGACAAGTGTCAAGTTGGCGGGGCGTCGGGCCACCTGCTGCCGGCCATGAGCATCCAAATCCCCGCAAAAGGGGCATTTTCATTTCTTCATCGGGACTTCCGGCAATTTCCGAGGTTCAACTCATTAACGTTGTTCGCAGACACTTGCCAGAAAATGCAAGTGGCCACTTTGCCGGGCCGACTCGCTTGCCCAAGCGGGAAACCATCAACCGAAGGCCCGGTAAGGCGGCCGAATCTGACCTCATAGACTTCCACACAACGGGACTTTTGACTTTCCCGGCCGCGGGTGGCCTCCACCCGGCCTCAGCCATCAGCCCTGCCTGCCTCCAGCCGCCTTCTGGTTAATGAGTTATCCAGCCTGGCACTTCGGTTGCGCCAGCGAGACCAAGTCTCGGCTTTGGTTAATGATTTGAGCCGAACCGACCTGCCCCCCGCCCCCCCCGGGCTGAACTCGGGCAGGTCTGCCGATTTCCCGACTCCTTTCGGGGCCTAATCGGGTCGCGCGAGCCGCCTGGCGCGATCGGGGACCATGCCCCGGCCTCTGCCAGGCCTCGGGCAGCCGCTTTTGAAGCCCGACCAAAAACCCGAAAAATGGGCAAAAAGGGAATAAATTCCCGCCCAAAAAGGGTGAATAGTCGGTTGGGCGGCAGCCCTGGTCGGTCTCTGCAGACCTGGAGGCTCGAGACGTTTGTTTGGAAAACTCACCAAGTCTCGATTCTGCCACCTCCTACCTCTGTGCAGATACCCCGCCAACCCCCAAGGACAGAAATGACAAGTGTCAAGTTGGCGGGGCGTCGGGCCACCTGCTGCCGGCCATGAGCATCCAAATCCCCGCAAAAGGGGCATTTTCATTTCTTCATCGGGACTTCCGGCAATTTCCAAGGTTCAACTCATTAACGTTGTTCGCAGACACTTGCCAGAAAATGCAAGTGGCCACTTTGCCGGGCCGACTCGCTTGCCCAAGCGGGAAACCATCAACCGAAGGCCCGGTAAGGCGGCCGAATCTGACCTCATAGACTTCCACACAACGGGACTTTTGACTTTCCCGGCCGCGGGTGGCCTCCACCCGGCCTCAGCCATCAGCCCTGCCTGCCTCCAGCCGCCTTCTGGTTAATGAGTTATCCAGCCTGGCACTTCGGTTGCGCCAGCGAGACCAAGTCTCGGCTTTGGTTAATGATTTGAGCCGAACCGACCTGCCCCACGCCACCGCGGGCTGAACTCGGCAAGGTCTGCCGATTTCCCGACTCCTTTCGGGGCCTAATCGGGTCGCGCGAGCCACCTGGCGCGATCGGGGCCCATGCCCCGGCCTCTGCCAGGCCTCGGGCAGCCGCTTTTGAAGCCCGACCAAAAACCCGAAAAATGGGCAAAAAGGGAATAAATTCCCGCCCAAAAAGGGTGAATAGTCGGTTGGGCGGCAGCCCTGGTCGGTCTCTGCAGACCTGGAGGCTCGAGACGTTTGTTTGGAAAACTCACCAAGTCTCGATTCTGCCACCTCCTACCTCTGTGCAGATACCCCGCCAACCCCCAAGGACAGAAATGACAAGTGTCAAGTTGGCGGGGCGTCGGGCCACCTGCTGCCGGCCATGAGCATCCAAATCCCCGCAAAAGGGGCATTTTCATTTCTTCATCGGGACTTCCGGCAATTTCCAAGGTTCAACTCATTAACGTTGTTCGCAGACACTTGCCAGAAAATGCAAGTGGCCACTTTGCCGGGCCGACTCGCTTGCCCAAGCGGGAAACCATCAACCGAAGGCCCGGTAAGGCGGCCGAATCTGACCTCATAGACTTCCACACAACGGGACTTTTGACTTTCCCGGCCGCGGGTGGCCTCCACCCGGCCTCAGCCATCAGCCCTGCCTGCCTCCAGCCGCCTTCTGGTTAATGAGTTATCCAGCCTGGCACTTCGGTTGCGCCAGCGAGACCAAGTCTCGGCTTTGGTTAATGATTTGAGCCGAACCGACCTGCCCCCCGCCCCCGCGGGCTGAAGTCGGGCAGGTCTGCCGATTTCCCGACTCCTTTCGGGGCCTAATCGGGTCGCGCGTGCCGCCTGGCGCGATCGGGGCCCATGCCCCGGCCTCTGCCAGGCCTCGGGCAGCCGCTTTTGAAGCCCGACCAAAAACCCGAAAAATGGGCAAAAAGGGAATAAATTCCCGCCCAAAAAGGGTGAATAGTCGGTTGGGCGGCAGCCCTGGTCGGTCTCTGCAGACCTGGAGGCTCGAGACGTTTGTTTGGAAAACTCACCAAGTCTCGATTCTGCCACCTCCTACCTCTGTGCAGATACCCCGCCAACCCCCAAGGACAGAAATGACAAGTGTCAAGTTGGCGGGGCGTCGGGCCACCTGCTGCCGGCCATGAGCATCCAAATCCCCGCAAAAGGGGCATTTTCATTTCTTCATCGGGACTTCCGACAATTGCCGAGGTTCAACTCATTAACGTTGTTCGCAGACACTTGCCAGAAAATGCAAGTGGCCACTTTGCCGGGCCGACTCGCTTGCCCAAGCGGGAAACCATCAACCGAAGGCCCGGTAAGGCGGCCGAATCTGACCTCATAGACTTCCACACAACGGGACTTTTGACTTTCCCGGCCGCGGGTGGCCTCCACCCGGCCTCAGCCATCAGCCCTGCCTGCCTCCAGCCGCCTTCTGGTTAATGAGTTATCCAGCCTGGCACTTCGGTTGCGCCAGCGAGACCAAGTCTCGGCTTTGGTTAATGATTTGAGCCGAACCGACCTGCCCCCCGCCCCCGCGGGCTGAAGTCGGGCAGGTCTGCCGATTTCCCGACTCCTTTCGGGGCCTAATCGGGTCGCGCGTGCCGCCTGGCGCGATCGGGGCCCATGCCCCGGCCTCTGCCAGGCCTCGGGCAGCCGCTTTTGAAGCCCGACCAAAAACCCGAAAAATGGGCAAAAAGGGAATAAATTCCCGCCCAAAAAGGGTGAATAGTCGGTTGGGCGGCAGCCCTGGTCGGTCTCTGCAGACCTGGAGGCTCGAGACGTTTGTTTGGAAAACTCACCAAGTCTCGATTCTGCCACCTCCTACCTCTGTGCAGATACCCCGCCAACCCCCAAGGACAGAAATGACAAGTGTCAAGTTGGCGGGGCGTCGGGCCACCTGCTGCCGGCCATGAGCATCCAAATCCCCGCAAAAGGGGCATTTTCATTTCTTCATCGGGACTTCCGACAATTGCCGAGGTTCAACTCATTAACGTTGTTCGCAGACACTTGCCAGAAAATGCAAGTGGCCACTTTGCCGGGCCGACTCGCTTGCCCAAGCGGGAAACCATCAACCGAAGGCCCGGTAAGGCGGCCGAATCTGACCTCATAGACTTCCACACAACGGGACTTTTGACTTTCCCGGCCGCGGGTGGCCTCCACCCGGCCTCAGCCATCAGCCCTGCCTGCCTCCAGCCGCCTTCTGGTTAATGAGTTATCCAGCCTGGCACTTCGGTTGCGCCAGCGAGACCAAGTCTCGGCTTTGGTTAATGATTTGAGCCGAACCGACCTGCCCCCCGCCCCCGCGGGCTGAACTCGGGCAGGTCTGCCGATTTCCCGACTCCTTTCGGGGCCTAATCGCGTCGCGCGAGCCGCCTGGCGCGATCGGGGACCATGCCCCGGCCTCTGCCAGGCCTCGGGCAGCCGCTTTTGAAGCCCGACCAAAAACCCGAAAAATGGGCAAAAAGGGAATAAATTCCCGCCCAAAAAGGGTGAATAGTCGGTTGGGCGGCAGCCCTGGTCGGTCTCTGCAGACCTGGAGGCTCGAGACGTTTGTTTGGAAAACTCACCAAGTCTCGATTCTGCCACCTCCTACCTCTGTGCAGATACCCCGCCAACCCCCAAGGACAGAAATGACAAGTGTCAAGTTGGCGGGGCGTCGGGCCACCTGCTGCCGGCCATGAGCATCCAAATCCCCGCAAAAGGGGCATTTTCATTTCTTCATCGGGACTTCCGACAATTGCCGAGGTTCAACTCATTAACGTTGTTCGCAGACACTTGCCAGAAAATGCAAGTGGCCACTTTGCCGGGCCGACTCGCTTGCCCAAGCGGGAAACCATCAACCGCAGGCCCGGTAAGGCGGCCGAATCTGACCTCATAGACTTCCACACAACGGGACTTTTGACTTTCCCGGCCGCGGGTGGCCTCCACCCGGCCTCAGCCATCAGCCCTGCCTGCCTCCAGCCGCCTTCTGGTTAATGAGTTATCCAGCCTGGCACTTCGGTTGCGCCAGCGAGACCAAGTCTCGGCTTTGGTTAATGATTTGAGCCGAACCGACCTGCCCCCCGCCCCCCCCGGGCTGAACTCGGGCAGGTCTGCCGATTTCCCGACTCCTTTCGGGGCCTAATCGGGTCGCGCGAGCCGCCTGGCGCGATCGGGGACCATGCCCCGGCCTCTGCCAGGCCTCGGGCAGCCGCTTTTGAAGCCCGACCAAAAACCCGAAAAATGGGCAAAAAGGGAATAAATTCCCGCCCAAAAAGGGTGAATAGTCGGTTGGGCGGCAGCCCTGGTCGGTCTCTGCAGACCTGGAGGCTCGAGACGTTTGTTTGGAAAACTCACCAAGTCTCGATTCTGCCACCTCCTACCTCTGTGCAGATACCCCGCCAACCCCCAAGGACAGAAATGACAAGTGTCAAGTTGGCGGGGCGTCGGGCCACCTGCTGCCGGCCATGAGCATCCAAATCCCCGCAAAAGGGGCATTTTCATTTCTTCATCGGGACTTCCGGCAATTTCCAAGGTTCAACTCATTAACGTTGTTCGCAGACACTTGCCAGAAAATGCAAGTGGCCACTTTGCCGGGCCGACTCGCTTGCCCAAGCGGGAAACCATCAACCGAAGGCCCGGTAAGGCGGCCGAATCTGACCTCATAGACTTCCACACAACGGGACTTTTGACTTTCCCGGCCGCGGGTGGCCTCCACCCGGCCTCAGCCATCAGCCCTGCCTGCCTCCAGCCGCCTTCTGGTTAATGAGTTATCCAGCCTGGCACTTCGGTTGCGCCAGCGAGACCAAGTCTCGGCTTTGGTTAATGATTTGAGCCGAACCGACCTGCCCCCCGCCCCCCCCGGGCTGAACTCGGGCAGGTCTGCCGATTTCCCGACTCCTTTCGGGGCCTAATCGGGTCGCGCGAGCCGCCTGGCGCGATCGGGGACCATGCCCCGGCCTCTGCCAGGCCTCGGGCAGCCGCTTTTGAAGCCCGACCAAAAACCCGAAAAATGGGCAAAAAGGGAATAAATTCCCGCCCAAAAAGGGTGAATAGTCGGTTGGGCGGCAGCCCTGGTCGGTCTCTGCAGACCTGGAGGCTCGAGACGTTTGTTTGGAAAACTCACCAAGTCTCGATTCTGCCACCTCCTACCTCTGTGCAGATACCCCGCCAACCCCCAAGGACAGAAATGACAAGTGTCAAGTTGGCGGGGCGTCGGGCCACCTGCTGCCGGCCATGAGCATCCAAATCCCCGCAAAAGGGGCATTTTCATTTCTTCATCGGGACTTCCGGCAATTTCCGAGGTTCAACTCATTAACGTTGTTCGCAGACACTTGCCAGAAAATGCAAGTGGCCACTTTGCCGGGCCGACTCGCTTGCCCAAGCGGGAAACCATCAACCGAAGGCCCGGTAAGGCGGCCGAATCTGACCTCATAGACTTCCACACAACGGGACTTTTGACTTTCCCGGCCGCGGGTGGCCTCCACCCGGCCTCAGCCATCAGCCCTGCCTGCCTCCAGCCGCCTTCTGGTTAATGAGTTATCCAGCCTGGCACTTCGGTTGCGCCAGCGAGACCAAGTCTCGGCTTTGGTTAATGATTTGAGCCGAACCGACCTGCCCCCCGCCCCCCCCGGGCTGAACTCGGGCAGGTCTGCCGATTTCCCGACTCCTTTCGGGGCCTAATCGGGTCGCGCGAGCCGCCTGGCGCGATCGGGGACCATGCCCCGGCCTCTGCCAGGCCTCGGGCAGCCGCTTTTGAAGCCCGACCAAAAACCCGAAAAATGGGCAAAAAGGGAATAAATTCCCGCCCAAAAAGGGTGAATAGTCGGTTGGGCGGCAGCCCTGGTCGGTCTCTGCAGACCTGGAGGCTCGAGACGTTTGTTTGGAAAACTCACCAAGTCTCGATTCTGCCACCTCCTACCTCTGTGCAGATACCCCGCCAACCCCCAAGGACAGAAATGACAAGTGTCAAGTTGGCGGGGCGTCGGGCCACCTGCTGCCGGCCATGAGCATCCAAATCCCCGCAAAAGGGGCATTTTCATTTCTTCATCGGGACTTCCGGCAATTTCCAAGGTTCAACTCATTAACGTTGTTCGCAGACACTTGCCAGAAAATGCAAGTGGCCACTTTGCCGGGCCGACTCGCTTGCCCAAGCGGGAAACCATCAACCGAAGGCCCGGTAAGGCGGCCGAATCTGACCTCATAGACTTCCACACAACGGGACTTTTGACTTTCCCGGCCGCGGGTGGCCTCCACCCGGCCTCAGCCATCAGCCCTGCCTGCCTCCAGCCGCCTTCTGGTTAATGAGTTATCCAGCCTGGCACTTCGGTTGCGCCAGCGAGACCAAGTCTCGGCTTTGGTTAATGATTTGAGCCGAACCGACCTGCCCCACGCCACCGCGGGCTGAACTCGGCAAGGTCTGCCGATTTCCCGACTCCTTTCGGGGCCTAATCGGGTCGCGCGAGCCACCTGGCGCGATCGGGGCCCATGCCCCGGCCTCTGCCAGGCCTCGGGCAGCCGCTTTTGAAGCCCGACCAAAAACCCGAAAAATGGGCAAAAAGGGAATAAATTCCCGCCCAAAAAGGGTGAATAGTCGGTTGGGCGGCAGCCCTGGTCGGTCTCTGCAGACCTGGAGGCTCGAGACGTTTGTTTGGAAAACTCACCAAGTCTCGATTCTGCCACCTCCTACCTCTGTGCAGATACCCCGCCAACCCCCAAGGACAGAAATGACAAGTGTCAAGTTGGCGGGGCGTCGGGCCACCTGCTGCCGGCCATGAGCATCCAAATCCCCGCAAAAGGGGCATTTTCATTTCTTCATCGGGACTTCCGGCAATTTCCAAGGTTCAACTCATTAACGTTGTTCGCAGACACTTGCCAGAAAATGCAAGTGGCCACTTTGCCGGGCCGACTCGCTTGCCCAAGCGGGAAACCATCAACCGAAGGCCCGGTAAGGCGGCCGAATCTGACCTCATAGACTTCCACACAACGGGACTTTTGACTTTCCCGGCCGCGGGTGGCCTCCACCCGGCCTCAGCCATCAGCCCTGCCTGCCTCCAGCCGCCTTCTGGTTAATGAGTTATCCAGCCTGGCACTTCGGTTGCGCCAGCGAGACCAAGTCTCGGCTTTGGTTAATGATTTGAGCCGAACCGACCTGCCCCCCGCCCCCGCGGGCTGAAGTCGGGCAGGTCTGCCGATTTCCCGACTCCTTTCGGGGCCTAATCGGGTCGCGCGTGCCGCCTGGCGCGATCGGGGCCCATGCCCCGGCCTCTGCCAGGCCTCGGGCAGCCGCTTTTGAAGCCCGACCAAAAACCCGAAAAATGGGCAAAAAGGGAATAAATTCCCGCCCAAAAAGGGTGAATAGTCGGTTGGGCGGCAGCCCTGGTCGGTCTCTGCAGACCTGGAGGCTCGAGACGTTTGTTTGGAAAACTCACCAAGTCTCGATTCTGCCACCTCCTACCTCTGTGCAGATACCCCGCCAACCCCCAAGGACAGAAATGACAAGTGTCAAGTTGGCGGGGCGTCGGGCCACCTGCTGCCGGCCATGAGCATCCAAATCCCCGCAAAAGGGGCATTTTCATTTCTTCATCGGGACTTCCGACAATTGCCGAGGTTCAACTCATTAACGTTGTTCGCAGACACTTGCCAGAAAATGCAAGTGGCCACTTTGCCGGGCCGACTCGCTTGCCCAAGCGGGAAACCATCAACCGAAGGCCCGGTAAGGCGGCCGAATCTGACCTCATAGACTTCCACACAACGGGACTTTTGACTTTCCCGGCCGCGGGTGGCCTCCACCCGGCCTCAGCCATCAGCCCTGCCTGCCTCCAGCCGCCTTCTGGTTAATGAGTTATCCAGCCTGGCACTTCGGTTGCGCCAGCGAGACCAAGTCTCGGCTTTGGTTAATGATTTGAGCCGAACCGACCTGCCCCCCGCCCCCGCGGGCTGAAGTCGGGCAGGTCTGCCGATTTCCCGACTCCTTTCGGGGCCTAATCGGGTCGCGCGTGCCGCCTGGCGCGATCGGGGCCCATGCCCCGGCCTCTGCCAGGCCTCGGGCAGCCGCTTTTGAAGCCCGACCAAAAACCCGAAAAATGGGCAAAAAGGGAATAAATTCCCGCCCAAAAAGGGTGAATAGTCGGTTGGGCGGCAGCCCTGGTCGGTCTCTGCAGACCTGGAGGCTCGAGACGTTTGTTTGGAAAACTCACCAAGTCTCGATTCTGCCACCTCCTACCTCTGTGCAGATACCCCGCCAACCCCCAAGGACAGAAATGACAAGTGTCAAGTTGGCGGGGCGTCGGGCCACCTGCTGCCGGCCATGAGCATCCAAATCCCCGCAAAAGGGGCATTTTCATTTCTTCATCGGGACTTCCGACAATTGCCGAGGTTCAACTCATTAACGTTGTTCGCAGACACTTGCCAGAAAATGCAAGTGGCCACTTTGCCGGGCCGACTCGCTTGCCCAAGCGGGAAACCATCAACCGAAGGCCCGGTAAGGCGGCCGAATCTGACCTCATAGACTTCCACACAACGGGACTTTTGACTTTCCCGGCCGCGGGTGGCCTCCACCCGGCCTCAGCCATCAGCCCTGCCTGCCTCCAGCCGCCTTCTGGTTAATGAGTTATCCAGCCTGGCACTTCGGTTGCGCCAGCGAGACCAAGTCTCGGCTTTGGTTAATGATTTGAGCCGAACCGACCTGCCCCCCGCCCCCGCGGGCTGAACTCGGGCAGGTCTGCCGATTTCCCGACTCCTTTCGGGGCCTAATCGCGTCGCGCGAGCCGCCTGGCGCGATCGGGGACCATGCCCCGGCCTCTGCCAGGCCTCGGGCAGCCGCTTTTGAAGCCCGACCAAAAACCCGAAAAATGGGCAAAAAGGGAATAAATTCCCGCCCAAAAAGGGTGAATAGTCGGTTGGGCGGCAGCCCTGGTCGGTCTCTGCAGACCTGGAGGCTCGAGACGTTTGTTTGGAAAACTCACCAAGTCTCGATTCTGCCACCTCCTACCTCTGTGCAGATACCCCGCCAACCCCCAAGGACAGAAATGACAAGTGTCAAGTTGGCGGGGCGTCGGGCCACCTGCTGCCGGCCATGAGCATCCAAATCCCCGCAAAAGGGGCATTTTCATTTCTTCATCGGGACTTCCGACAATTGCCGAGGTTCAACTCATTAACGTTGTTCGCAGACACTTGCCAGAAAATGCAAGTGGCCACTTTGCCGGGCCGACTCGCTTGCCCAAGCGGGAAACCATCAACCGCAGGCCCGGTAAGGCGGCCGAATCTGACCTCATAGACTTCCACACAACGGGACTTTTGACTTTCCCGGCCGCGGGTGGCCTCCACCCGGCCTCAGCCATCAGCCCTGCCTGCCTCCAGCCGCCTTCTGGTTAATGAGTTATCCAGCCTGGCACTTCGGTTGCGCCAGCGAGACCAAGTCTCGGCTTTGGTTAATGATTTGAGCCGAACCGACCTGCCCCCCGCCCCCCCCGGGCTGAACTCGGGCAGGTCTGCCGATTTCCCGACTCCTTTCGGGGCCTAATCGGGTCGCGCGAGCCGCCTGGCGCGATCGGGGACCATGCCCCGGCCTCTGCCAGGCCTCGGGCAGCCGCTTTTGAAGCCCGACCAAAAACCCGAAAAATGGGCAAAAAGGGAATAAATTCCCGCCCAAAAAGGGTGAATAGTCGGTTGGGCGGCAGCCCTGGTCGGTCTCTGCAGACCTGGAGGCTCGAGACGTTTGTTTGGAAAACTCACCAAGTCTCGATTCTGCCACCTCCTACCTCTGTGCAGATACCCCGCCAACCCCCAAGGACAGAAATGACAAGTGTCAAGTTGGCGGGGCGTCGGGCCACCTGCTGCCGGCCA
>NW_027251500.1:0-44592 GCF_044704955.1 Pristiophorus japonicus
GGGGAGGGGAGGACAGATGCAGGGGAGGGGAGGGGAGGTGAGGGGAGGGCAGATCCAGGGGAGGGGAGGGGAGGACAGATGCAGGGGAGGGCAGATCCGGGGGAGGGGAGGGGAGGGCAGATTCAGGGGAGGGGAGGGGAGAGCAGATACAGGGGAGGGCAGATCCAGGGGAGGGGAGGGGAGACACAGCGGAAGGGAGGGGAGGGGAAGGCAGATCCAGGGGAGGGGAGGAGAGGGCACATCCAGGGGAGGGGAGGGCAGGGCAAATCCAGGGGAGGGGAGGGCAGAGGAGGGGAGGGCAGATCCATTGGAGGGCAGGGCAGGGCAGATCCAGGGGAGGGGAGGGCAGGGGTGGGGAGATACAGGGGAGAGGAGGGCAGGGCAGATCGAGGGGAGGGGAGGGGAGGGCAGATCCGTGGGAGGGGAGGGGAGGGCAGATCCAGGGGTGGGGAGGGGAGGGCAGATCCAGGAGAGGGGAGGGGAGGTGAGGGGTGGGCAGATCCAGGGGAGGTGAGGGGAGGACAGATGCAGGGGAGGGCAGATCCGGGGGAGGGGAGGGGAGGACAGATCCAGGGGAGGGGAGGGGAGGGCAGATACAGGGGAGGGCAGATCCAGGGGAGGGGAGGGGAGACACAGCGGAAGGGAGGGGAGGGGAAGGCAGATCCAGGGGAGGGGAGGAGAGGGCAGATGCAGGGGAGGGCAGATCCGGGGGAGGGGAGGGGAGGGCAGATCCAGGGGAGGGGAGGGGAGGGCAGATACAGGGGAGGGGAGGGGAGACACAGCGGAAGGGGGGGGAGGGGAAGGCAGATCCAGGGGAGGGGAGGAGAGGGCACATCCAGGGGAGGGGAGGAGAAGGCAGATCCAGGGGAGGAGGAGGGCAGGGCAAATCCAGGGGAGGGGAGGGCAGAGGAGGGGAGGGGAGGGCAGGGGAGGGAAGGGCAGGGGAGGGGAGGGCAGATCCATTGCAGGGGAGGGCAGGGCAGATCCAGGGGAGGGGAGGGCAGGGGTGGGGAGATCCAGGGGAGAGGAGGGCAGGGTAGATCGAGGGGAGGGGAGGGGATGGGAGGGCAGGGCAGATCCAGGAGAGGGGAGGGGAGGTGAGGGGAGGGCAGATCCAGGGGAGGGGAGGGGAGGACAGAAGCAGGGGAGGGCAGATCCGGGGGAGGGGAGGGGAGGGCAGATCCAGGGGAGGGGAGGGGAGGGCAGATACAGGGGAGGGGAGGGGAGACACAGCGGAAGGGAGGGGAGGGGAAGGCAGATCCAGGGGAGGGGAGGAGAGGGCACATCCAGGGGAGGGGAGGAGAAGGCAGATCCAGGGGAGGAGAGGAGAGGGCAGATCCAGGGGAGGGGAGGAGAGGACAGATGCAGGGGCGGGGCGGGGAGGGGAGGGCAGATCCAGGGGAGGGCAGATCTAGGGGAGGGGAGGGCAGATAGAGGGGAGGGCAGATCCAGGGGCGGGGAGGGGAGTGCAGATCCAGGGGCGGGGCGTGGAGGGGAGAGCAGATCCAGGGGAGGGCAGATCCAGGGGAGGGGAAGGCAGATCCAGGGGCGGGGAGGGGAGGGCAGATCCAGGGGCGGGGAGGGGAGGGCAGATCCAGGGGAGGGGAGGGGAGGGCAGATCCAGGGGAGGGGAGGGGAGGGCAGATCCAGGGGAGGGGAGGGGAGGGCAGATACAGGGGATGGAGGGGAGGGGAGGACAGATCCAGGGGAGAGGAGGGCAGGGCAGATCGAGGGGAGGGGAGGGGAGGGCAGATCCGTGGGAGGAGAGGAGAGGGCAGATCCAGGGGAGGGGAGGAGAGGACAGATGCAGGGGCCGGGAGGGGAGGGCAGATCCAGGGGAGGGCAGATCTAGGGGAGGGGAGGGCAGATACAGGGGAGGGCAGATCCAGGGGAGGGGAAGGCAGATCCAGGGGCAGGGAGGGGAGGGCAGATCCAGGGGAGGGGAGGGGAGGGCAGATCCAGGGGAGAGGAGGGCAGGGGAGGGCAGATCCATGGGAGGGGAGGGGAGGGCAAGCCAGGGAAGAAGAGGGGAGGGGAGGGCAAGCCAGGGGAGGGGAGGGGAGGGGATGGGAGGGCAGATCCAGCGGAGGGGAGGGCAGATCCAGGGAAGGGGAGGGGAGGGGAGCGGAGGGCAGGTCCAGGGGAGGGGAGGGCAGATCAGGGGAGTGGAGGGGAGGGCAGATCAGGGGGAGGGGAGCGGAGGGGAGAGCCAGGGGAGGGGAACGGAGGGCATGTCCAGGGGAGATGAGGGGAGGGGAGCGGAGGGCAGATCCAGGGGAGGGGATGGGAGGGGTGGGAGATCCAGGTTAGGGGGGTGGGGGGGGGAGGGCAGATCCAGGGGAAGGGAGGGGAGGGGAGGAAAGGTCCAGGGGAAGGGAGGGGAGGGCAGATACAGGAGATGGGAGGGGAGGGCAGATACAGGGGACGGGAGGGCAGGTCTAGGGGAGGGGAGGGGAACGAAGGGCAGATCCAGGGGAGGGGAGGGGAGGGGAGGGCAGATCCAGCGGAAGGGAGGGGAGGGCAAGCCAGGAGAGGGGAGGGGAGGGGAGCGGTGGGCAGGTCCAGGGGAGGGGAGGGGAACGAAGGGCAGATCCAGGGGAGGGGAGGGGAGGGGAGGTCAGATCCAGCGGTAGGGAGGGGAGGGCAGATACAGGAGATGGGAGGGGAGGGCAGATACAGGGGAGGGGAGGGGAGGGCAGATCCAGGGGAGGGTAAGGGAGGGGAGGGGAGGGTAAGGGAGGGGAGGGCAGATCCAGGGGAGGGGACGAGAGGGCAGATCCAGGGGAGGGGAGGGGAGGGCCAATCCAGGGGAGGTGAGGGGAGGGCCGATACAGGAGATGGGAGGGGTGGGCAGATACAGGGGAGGGGAGCCGCAGATCGAGGGGAGGGTAAGGGAGGGGAGGGCAGATCCAGGGGAGGGGAGGAGAGGGCAGATCCAGGGGAGGGGAGGAGAATGCAGATCCAGGGGAGGAGAGGAGAGGGCAGATCCAGGGGAGGGGAGGAGAGGACAGATGCAGGGGCGGGGAGGGGAGGGCAGATCCAGGGGAGGGCAGATCCAGGGGAGGGGAGGGCAGATACAGGGGAGGGCAGATCCAGGGGAGGGGAGTGCAGATCCAGGGGCGGGCCGTGGAGGGGAGAGCAGATCCAGGGGAGGGCAGATCCAGGGGAGGGGAAGGCAGATCCAGGGGCGGGGAGGGGAGGGCAGATCCAGGGGAGGGGAGGGGAGGGCAGATCCAGGGGAGGGGAGGGGAGGGCAGATCCAGGGGAGGGGAGGGGAGGGCAGATCCAGGGGAGGGGAGGGGAGGGGAGCGGAGGGCAGGTCCAGGGGAGGGGAGGGGAGGGCAGGTCCAGGGGAGGGGAGGGGAGGGCAGATCCAGGGGAGGGGAGCGGAGGGCAGATCCAGGGGAGGGGAGCGGAGGGCATGTCCTGGGGAGGTGAGGGGAGGGGAGCGGAGGGCAGATCCAGGGGAGCGGGAGGGGAGTGCATATCCAGGGGAAGGGAGGGGAGGGGAGGAAAGGTCCAGGGGAAGGGAGGGGAGGGCAGATACAGGAGATGGGAGGGGAGGGCAGATACAGAAGATGGGAGGGGAGGGCAGATACAGCGGAGGGGAGGGCAGATCGAGCGGAGGGGAGGGTAAGGGAGGGGAGGGTAACGAAGGGCAAATCCAGGGGAGAGGAGAGGAGGGCAGATACAGGGGAGAGGAGGGCAGGGCAAATCCATGGGAAGGGAGGGCAGAGGAGAGGAGGGCAGGGGAGAGGAGGGCAGGGCAGATAGAGGGGAGGGGAGAGGAGGGCAGATCCGTGGGAGGGGAGGGGAGGGCAGATCCAGGGGTGGGGATGGGAGGGCAGATCCATTGGAGGGGAGGGGAGGTGAGGGGAGGGCAGATCCAGGGGAGGGGAGGGGAGGACAGATGCAGGGGAGGGCAGATCCAGGGGAGGGGAGGGGAGGGCAGATGCAGGGGAGGGCAGATCCAGGGGAGGGGAGGGGAGGGCAGATACAGGGGAGGGCAGATCCAGGGGAGGGGAGGGGAGACACAGCGGAAGGGAGGGGAGGGGAAGACAGATCCAGGGGAGGGGAGGAGAGGGCAGATCCAGGGGAGGGGAGGAGAATGCAGATCCAGGGGAGGAGAGGAGAGGGCAGATCCAGGGGAGGGGAGGAGAGGACAGATGCAGGGGCGGGGAGGGGAGGGCAGATCCAGGGGAGGGCAGATCCAGGGGAGGGGAGGGCAGATACAGGGGAGGGCAGATCCAGGGGAGGGGAGGGGAGTGCAGATCCAGGGGCGGGCCGTGGAGGGGAGAGCAGATCCAGGGGAGGGCAGATCCAGGGGAGGGGAAGGCAGATCCAGGGGCGGGGAGGGGAGGGCAGATCCAGGGGCGGGGAGGGGAGGGCAGATCCAGGGGAGGGGAGGGGAGGGCAGATCCAGGAGAGGGGAGGGGAGGGGAGGACAAGCCAGGGGAGGGGAGGGGAAGGCAGATACAGCGGAGGGGAGGGCAGATCCAGGGAAGGGGAGGGGAGGGGAGGGGAGCGGAGGGCAGGTCCAGGGGAGGGCCGATCCAGGGGAGGGGAGGGGAGGGCAGATCCAGGGGAGTGGAGGGGAGGGCAGATCAAGGGGAGGGGTGCGGAGCGCAGATCCAGGGGAGTGGAGCGGAGGGCATGTCCTGGGGAGGTGAGGGGAGGGGAGCGGAGGGCAGATCCAGGGGAGCGGGAGGGGAGTGCATATCCAGGGGAAGGGAGGGGAGAGGAGGAAAGGTCCAGGGGAAGGGAGGGGAGGGCAGATACAGGAGATGGGAGGGGAGGGCAGATACAGGAGATGGGAGGGGAGGGCAGATACAGCGGAGGGGAGGGGAGTGCAGATCCAGGGGCGGGCCGTGGAGGGGAGAGCAGATCCAGGGGAGGGCAGATCCAGGGGAGGGGAAGGCAGATCCAGGGGCGGGGAGGGGAGGGCAGATCCAGGGGAGGGGAGGGGAGGGCAGATCCAGGGGAGGGGAGGGGAGGGCAGATACAGGGGATGGAGGGGAGGGGAGGACAGATCCAGGGGAGAGGAGGGCAGGGCAGATCGAGGGGAGGGGAGGGGAGGGCAGATCCGTGGGAGGAGAGGAGAGGGCAGATCCAGGGGAGGGGAGGAGAGGACAGATGCAGGGGCCGGGAGGGGAGGGCAGATCCAGGGGAGGGCAGATCTAGGGGAGGGGAGGGCAGATACAGGGGAGGGCAGATCCAGGGGAGGGGAAGGCAGATCCAGGGGCAGGGAGGGGAGGGCAGATCCAGGGGAGGGGAGGGGAGGGCAGATCCAGGGGAGAGGAGGGCAGGGGAGGGCAGATCCATGGGAGGGGAGGGGAGGGCAAGCCAGGGAAGAAGAGGGGAGGGGAGGGCAAGCCAGGGGAGGGGAGGGGAGGGGATGGGAGGGCAGATCCAGCGGAGGGGAGGGCAGATCCAGGGAAGGGGAGGGGAGGGGAGCGGAGGGCAGGTCCAGGGGAGGGGAGGGCAGATCAGGGGAGTGGAGGGGAGGGCAGATCAGGGGGAGGGGAGCGGAGGGGAGAGCCAGGGGAGGGGAACGGAGGGCATGTCCAGGGGAGATGAGGGGAGGGGAGCGGAGGGCAGATCCAGGGGAGGGGATGGGAGGGGTGGGAGATCCAGGTTAGGGGGGTGGGGGGGGGAGGGCAGATCCAGGGGAAGGGAGGGGAGGGGAGGAAAGGTCCAGGGGAAGGGAGGGGAGGGCAGATACAGGAGATGGGAGGGGAGGGCAGATACAGGGGACGGGAGGGCAGGTCTAGGGGAGGGGAGGGGAACGAAGGGCAGATCCAGGGGAGGGGAGGGGAGGGGAGGGCAGATCCAGCGGAAGGGAGGGGAGGGCAAGCCAGGAGAGGGGAGGGGAGGGGAGCGGTGGGCAGGTCCAGGGGAGGGGAGGGGAACGAAGGGCAGATCCAGGGGAGGGGAGGGGAGGGGAGGTCAGATCCAGCGGTAGGGAGGGGAGGGCAGATACAGGAGATGGGAGGGGAGGGCAGATACAGGGGAGGGGAGGGGAGGGCAGATCCAGGGGAGGGTAAGGGAGGGGAGGGGAGGGTAAGGGAGGGGAGGGCAGATCCAGGGGAGGGGACGAGAGGGCAGATCCAGGGGAGGGGAGGGGAGGGCCAATCCAGGGGAGGTGAGGGGAGGGCCGATACAGGAGATGGGAGGGGTGGGCAGATACAGGGGAGGGGAGCCGCAGATCGAGGGGAGGGTAAGGGAGGGGAGGGCAGATCCAGGGGAGGGGAGGAGAGGGCAGATCCAGGGGAGGGGAGGAGAATGCAGATCCAGGGGAGGAGAGGAGAGGGCAGATCCAGGGGAGGGGAGGAGAGGACAGATGCAGGGGCGGGGAGGGGAGGGCAGATCCAGGGGAGGGCAGATCCAGGGGAGGGGAGGGCAGATACAGGGGAGGGCAGATCCAGGGGAGGGGAGTGCAGATCCAGGGGCGGGCCGTGGAGGGGAGAGCAGATCCAGGGGAGGGCAGATCCAGGGGAGGGGAAGGCAGATCCAGGGGCGGGGAGGGGAGGGCAGATCCAGGGGAGGGGAGGGGAGGGCAGATCCAGGGGAGGGGAGGGGAGGGCAGATCCAGGGGAGGGGAGGGGAGGGCAGATCCAGGGGAGGGGAGGGGAGGGGAGCGGAGGGCAGGTCCAGGGGAGGGGAGGGGAGGGCAGGTCCAGGGGAGGGGAGGGGAGGGCAGATCCAGGGGAGGGGAGCGGAGGGCAGATCCAGGGGAGGGGAGCGGAGGGCATGTCCTGGGGAGGTGAGGGGAGGGGAGCGGAGGGCAGATCCAGGGGAGCGGGAGGGGAGTGCATATCCAGGGGAAGGGAGGGGAGGGGAGGAAAGGTCCAGGGGAAGGGAGGGGAGGGCAGATACAGGAGATGGGAGGGGAGGGCAGATACAGAAGATGGGAGGGGAGGGCAGATACAGCGGAGGGGAGGGCAGATCGAGCGGAGGGGAGGGTAAGGGAGGGGAGGGTAACGAAGGGCAAATTCAGGGGAGAGGAGAGGAGGGCAGATACAGGGGAGAGGAGGGCAGGGCAAATCCATGGGAAGGGAGGGCAGAGGAGAGGAGGGCAGGGGAGAGGAGGGCAGGGCAGATAGAGGGGAGGGGAGAGGAGGGCAGATCCGTGGGAGGGGAGGGGAGGGCAGATCCAGGGGTGGGGAGGGGAGGGCAGATCCATTGGAGGGGAGGGGAGGTGAGGGGAGGGCAGATCCAGGGGAGGGGAGGGGAGGACAGATGCAGGGGAGGGCAGATCCAGGGGAGGGGAGGGGAGGGCAGATGCAGGGGAGGGCAGATCCAGGGGAGGGGAGGGGAGGGCAGATACAGGGGAGGGCAGATCCAGGGGAGGGGAGGGGAGACACAGCGGAAGGGAGGGGAGGGGAAGACAGATCCAGGGGAGGGGAGGAGAGGGCAGATCCAGGGGAGGGGAGGAGAATGCAGATCCAGGGGAGGAGAGGAGAGGGCAGATCCAGGGGAGGGGAGGAGAGGACAGATGCAGGGGCGGGGAGGGGAGGGCAGATCCAGGGGAGGGCAGATCCAGGGGAGGGGAGGGCAGATACAGGGGAGGGCAGATCCAGGGGAGGGGAGGGGAGTGCAGATCCAGGGGCGGGCCGTGGAGGGGAGAGCAGATCCAGGGGAGGGCAGATCCAGGGGAGGGGAAGGCAGATCCAGGGGCGGGGAGGGGAGGGCAGATCCAGGGGCGGGGAGGGGAGGGCAGATCCAGGGGAGGGGAGGGGAGGGCAGATCCAGGAGAGGGGAGGGGAGGGGAGGACAAGCCAGGGGAGGGGAGGGGAAGGCAGATACAGCGGAGGGGAGGGCAGATCCAGGGAAGGGGAGGGGAGGGGAGGGGAGCGGAGGGCAGGGCCGATCCAGGGGAGGGGAGGGGAGGGCAGATCCAGGGGAGTGGAGGGGAGGGCAGATCAAGGGGAGGGGTGCGGAGCGCAGATCCAGGGGAGTGGAGCGGAGGGCATGTCCTGGGGAGGTGAGGGGAGGGGAGCGGAGGGCAGATCCAGGGGAGCGGGAGGGGAGTGCATATCCAGGGGAAGGGAGGGGAGAGGAGGAAAGGTCCAGGGGAAGGGAGGGGAGGGCAGATACAGGAGATGGGAGGGGAGGGCAGATACAGGAGATGGGAGGGGAGGGCAGATACAGCGGAGGGGAGGGCAGATCGAGGGGAGGGTAAGGGAGGGGAGGGGAGGGCAAATCCAGGGGAGAGGAGAGGAGGGCAGATCCAGGAGAGAGGAGGGCAGGGCAAATCCAGGGGAGGGGAGGGCAGGGCAGGGGAAGGAAGGGCAGATCCATTGGAGAGGAGGGCAGGGCAGATCCAGGGGAGGGGAGGGCAGGGGTGGGGAGATCCAGGGGAGAGGAGGGCAGGGCAGATCGAGGGGAGGGGAGGGGAGGGCAGATCCAGGGGAGGGGAGGGGAGGGCAGATCCGTGGGAGGGGAGGGGAGGGCAGATCCAGGGGTGGGGAGGGGAGGGCTGATCCAGGGGAGGGGAGGGGAGGGCAGATACAGGGGAGGGCAGATCCAGAGGAGGGGAGGGGAGGGTACATCCAGGGGAGGGGAGGAGAAGGCAGATCCAGGGGAGAGGAGGGCAGGGCAAATCCAGGGGAGGGGAGGGCAGAGGAGGGGAGGGCAGGGGAGGGAAGGGCAGGGGAGGGGAGGGCAGATCCATTGGAGGGGAGGGCAGGGCAGATCCAGAGGAGGGGAGGGCAGGGGTGGGGAGATCCAGGGGAGAGGAGGGCAGGGCAGATCGAGGGGAGGGGAGGGGACGGCAGATCCGTGGGAGGGGAGGGGAGGGCAGATCCAGGGGTGGGGAGGGGAGGACAGATGCAGGGGAGGGGAGGGGAGGTGAGGGGAGGGCAGATCCAGGGGAGGGGAGGGGAGGACAGATGCAGGGGAGGGCAGATCCGGGGGAGGGGAGGGGAGGGCAGATACAGGGGAGGGCAGATCCAGGGGAGGGGAGGGGAGACACAGCGGAAGGGAGGGGAGGGGAAGGCAGATCCAGGGGAGGGGAGGAGAGGGCACATCCAGGGGAGGGGAGGGCAGGGCAAATCCAGGGGAGGGGAGGGCAGAGGAGGGGAGGGCAGGGGAGGAAAGGGCAGGGGAGGGGAGGGCAGATCCATTGGAGGGCAGGGCAGATCCAGGGGAGGGGAGGGCAGGGGTGGGGAGATACAGGGGAGAGGAGGGCAGGGCAGATCGAGGGGAGGGGAGGGGAGGGCAGATATGTGGGAGGGGAGGGGAGGGCAGATCCAGGGGTGGGGAGGGGAGGGCAGATCCAGGAGACGGGAGGGGAGGTGAGGGGAGGGCACATCCAGGGGAGGTGAGGGGAGGACAGATGCAGGGGAGGGCAGATCCGGGGGAGGGGAGGGGAGGACAGATCCAGGGGAGGGGAGGGGAGGGCAGATACAGGGGAGGGCAGATCCAGGGGAGGGGAGGGGAGACACAGCGGAAGGGAGGGGAGGGGAAGGCAGATCCAGGGGAGGGGAGGAGAGGGCAGATGCAGGGGAGGGCAGATCCGGGGGAGGGGAGGGGAGGGCAGATCCAGGGGAGGGGAGGGGAGGGCAGATACAGGGGAGGGCAGATCCAGGGGAGGGGAGGGGAGACACAGCGGAAGGGAGGGGAGGGGAAGGCAGATCCAGGGGAGGGGAGGAGAGGGCAGATGCAGGGGAGGGCAGATCCGGGGGAGGGGAGGGGAGGGCAGATCCAGGGGAGGGGAGGGGAGGGCAGATACAGGGGAGGGCAGATCCAGGGGAGGGGAGGGGAGACACAGCGGAAGGGAGGGGAGGGGAAGGCAGATCCAGGGGAGGGGAGGAGAGGGCACATCCAGGGGAGGGGAGGAGAAGGCAGATGCAGGGGAGGAGGAGGGCAGGGCAAATCCAGGGGAGGAGAGGGCAGAGGAGGGGAGGGCAGGGGAGGGAAGGGCAGGGGAGGGGAGGGCAGATCCATTGGAGGGGAGGGCAGGGCAGATCCAGGGGAGGGGAGGGCAGGGGTGGGGAGATCCAGGGGAGAGGAGGGCAGGGTAGATCGAGGGGAGGGGAGGGGAGGGCAGGGCAGATCCAGGAGAGGGGAGGGGAGGTGAGGGGAGGGCAGATCCAGGGGAGGGGAGGGGAGGACAGATGCAGGGGAGGGCAGATCCGGGGGAGGGGAGGGGAGGGGAGGGCAGATCCAGGGGAGGGGAGGGGAGGGCAGATACAGGGGAGGGGAGGGGAGACACAGCGGAAGGGAGGGGAGGGGAAGGCAGATCCAGGGGAGGGGAGGAGAGGGCACATCCAGGGGAGGGGAGGAGAAGGCAGATCCAGGGGAGGAGAGGAGAGGGCAGATCCAGGGGAGGGGAGGAGAGGACAGATGCAGGGGCGGGGAGGGGAGGGCAGATCCAGGGGAGGGCAGATCTAGGGGAGGGGAGGGCAGATACAGGGGCGGGGAGGGGAGGGCAGATCCAGGGGAGGGGAGGGCAGATCCAGGGGAGGGCAGATCCGTGGGAGGAGAGGAGAGGGCAGATCCAGGGGAGGAGAGGAGAGGGCAGATCCAGGGGAGGGGAGGAGAGGACAGATGCAGGGGCCGGGAGGGGAGGGCAGATCCAGGGGAGGGCAGATCTAGGGGAGGGGAGGGCAGATACAGGGGAGGGCAGATCCAGGGGAGGGGAGGGGAGTGCAGATCCAGGGGAGGGCAGATCCAGGGGAGGGGAAGGCAGATCCAGGGGCGGGGAGGGGAGGGCAGATCCAGGGGAGGGGAGGGGAGGGCAGATCCAGGGGAGGGGAGGGGAGGGCAGATCCAGGGGAGGGGAGGGGAGGGCAGATACAGGGGATGGAGGGGAGGGGAGGACAGATCCAGGGGAGAGCAGGGGAGGGCAGATCGAGGGGAGGGGAGGGGAGGGCAGATCCGTGGGAGGGGAGGGGAGGGCAGATTCAGGGGTGGGGAGGGGAGGGCAGATCCAGGAGAGGGGAGGGGAGGTGAGGGGAGGGCAGATCCAGGGGAGGTGAGGGGAGGACAGATGCAGGGGTGGGCAGATCCGGGGGAGGGGAGGGGAGGACAGATCCAGGGGAGGGGAGGGGAGGGCAGATACAGGGGAGGGCAGATCCAGGGGAGGGGAGGGGAGACACAGCGGAAGGGAGGGGAGGGGAAGGCAGATCCAGGGGAGGGGAGGAGAGGGCAGATGCAGGGGAGGGCAGATCCGGGGGAGGGGAGGGGAGGGCAGATCCAGGGGAGGGGAGGGGAGGGCAGATCCAGGGGAGGGGAGGGGAGACACAGCGGAAGGGAGGGGAGGGGAAGGCAGATCCAGGGGAGGGGAGGAGAGGGCACATCCAGGGGAGGGGAGGAGAAGGCAGATCCAGGGGAGAGGAGGGCAGGGCAAATCCAGGGGAGGGGAGGGCAGAGGAGGGGAGGGGAGGGGAGGGAAGGGCAGGGGAGGGGAGGGCAGATCCATTGGAGGGGAGGGCAGGGCAGATCCAGGGGAGGGGAGGGCAGGGGTGGGGAGATCCAGAGGAGAGGAGGGCAGGGTAGATCGAGGGGAGGGGAGGGGAGGGCAGGTCCAGGGGTGGGGAGGGGAGGGCAGATCCAGGAGAGGGGAGGGGAGGTGAGGGGAGGGCAGATCCAGGGGAGGGGAGGGGAGGACAGATGCAGGGGAGGGCAGATCCGGGGGAGGGGAGGGGAGGGCAGATCCGGGGGAGGGGAGGGGAGGGCAGATCCAGGGGAGGGGAGGGGAGGGCAGATACAGGGGAGGGCAGATCCAGGGGAGGGGAGGGGAGACACAGCGGAAGGGAGGGGAGGGGAAGGCAGATCCAGGGGAGGGGAGGAGAGGGCACATCCAGGGGAGGGGAGGAGAAGGCAGATCCAGGGGAGAGGAGGGCAGGGCAAATCCAGGGGAGGGGAGAGGAGGGGAGGGCAGGGGAGGGAAGGGCAGATCCATTGGAGGGGAGGGCAGGGCAGATCCAGGGGAGGGGAGGGCAGGGGTGGGGAGATCCAGGGGAGAGGAGGGCAGGGTAGATCGAGGGGAGGGGAGGGGAGGGCAGGTCCAGGGGAGGGGAGGGGAGGGCAGATACAGGGGATGGAGGGGAGGGGAGGACAGATCCAGGGGAGAGGAGGGCAGGGCAGATCGAGGGGAGGGGAGGGGAGGGCAGATCCGTGGGAGGAGAGGAGAGGGCAGATCCAGGGGAGTGGAGGAGAGAACAGATGCAGGGGCCGGGAGGGGAGGGCAGATCCAGGGGAGGGCAGATCTCGGGGAGGGGAGGGCAGATCCAGGGGAGGGGAGGGGAGGGCAGATCGAGGGGAGGGGAGGGGAGGGCAGATCCATGGGAGGGGAGGGGAGGGCAGATCCAGGGGTGGGGAGGGGAGGGCAGATCCATGAGAGGGGAGGGGAGGTGAGGGGAGGGCAGATCCAGGGGAGGTGAGGGGAGGACAGATGCAGGGGAGGGCAGATCCGGGGGAGGGGAGGGGAGGACAGATCCAGGGGAGGGGAGGGGAGGGCAGATACAGGGGAGGGCAGATCCAGGGGAGGGGAGGGGAGACACAGCGGAAGGGAGGGGAGGGGAAGGCAGATCCAGGGGAGGGGAGGAGAGGGCAGATGCAGGGGAGGGCAGATCCGGGGGAGGGGAGGGGAGGGCAGATCCAGGGGAGGGGAGGGGAGGGCAGATACAGGGGAGGGGAGGGCAGGGGTGGGGAGATCCAGGGGAGAGGAGGGCAGGGTAGATCGAGGGGAGGGGAGGGGAGGGGAGGGCAGATCCAGGGGTGGGGAGGGGAGGGCAGATCCAGGGGAGGGGAGGGGAGGACAGATGCAGAGGAGGGCAGATCCAGGGGAGGGGAGGGGAGGGCAGATACAGGGGAGGGCAGATCCAGGGGAGGGGAGGGGAGACACAGCGGAAGGGAGGGGAGGGGAAGGCAGATCAAGGGGAGGGGAGGAGAGGGCACATCCAGGGGAGGGGAGGAGAGGGCAGATCCAGGGGAGGGGAGGAGAGGACAGATGCAGGGGCGGGGAGGGGAGGGCAGATCCAGGGGAGGGCAGATCTAGGGGAGGGTAGGGCAGATACAGGGGAGGGCAGATCCAGGGGAGGGGAGGGGAGTGCAGATCCAGGGGCGGGGCGTGGAGGGGAGAGCAGATCCAGGGGAGGGCAGATCCAGGGGAGGGGAGGGCAGATCCAGGGGAGGGGAGGGGAGGGCAGATCCAGGGGAGGGGAGGGGAGGGCAGATCCAGGGGAGGGGAGGGGAGGGCAGATCCAGGGGAGGGGAGGGGAGGGCAGATCCAGGGGAGGGGAGGGGAGGGGGGCGAGGAGGGCAGATCCAGGGGATAGGAATGGAGGGCAGGGTAGATCCAGGGGAGGGGTGATTCAGGGGAGGGGAGGGGATGGGAGGGCAGATCCAGGGGAGGGTCGGGGAGGGCAGAGACAGTGTAGGGGAGGTTAGGGGAGTGGAGGGCAGATCCAGGGGAGAGGAATGGAGGGCAGGGCAGATCCAGGGGAGGGGTGATTCAGGGGAGGGGAGGGGATGGGAGGGCAGATCTAGGGGAGGCGAGGGGAGGGCAGATCCAGGGGAGGGGCAGATCCAGGGGAGGGGAGGAGAGGGCAGATCCAAGGGAGGGGAGGGGAGGGTTGATCCAGGGGAGGGGAGGGGAGGGCTGATCCAGGGGAGGGGTGGGGAGGGCAGAGGCAGGGGAGGGCAGATCCAGGGGAGGACAGATCCAGGAAGGGAGGGGAGACACAGGGGAGGGGAGGAGAGGGGAAGGCAGAAGCAGGGGAGGGGTGATTCAGGGGAGGGGAGGGGAGGGCAGATGCAAGGGAGTGGAGGGGATGGGAGGGCAGATCCAGGGGAGGGGAGGGCAGATCCAGGGGTGGGGACAGGAGGGGAGGGCAGATAAAGGGGAGGCAAGATCCAGGGGAGGGGAGGGCAGATCCAGGGGATGGGGCAGATCCAGGGGAAGGGGCAGATCCAGGGGAAGGGGCAGATCCAGGGGAAGGGAAGGGGAGGGCAGATCCAGGGAAGGGGAGGGGAGGGCAGATCCAGGGGAGAGGAGGGCAGGGCAGATCCAAGGGAGAGAAGGGCAGGGGAGGGCAGAGGCGGGCAGGGTAGGGCAGATCCAGGGGAAGGGAGGGGAGGGCAAGCCAGGAGAGGGAAGGGGAGGGCAAGCAAGGAGAGGGGAGGGGAGGGGAGGGCAAGCCAGTGGAGGGGAGGGGAGGGCAGAGCAGATCCAGCGGAGGGGAGGGCAGATCCAGCGGAGCGGAGGGCAGGTCCAGGGGAGGGCAGATCCAGGGGTGGGGAGGGGAGGGCAGATCCAGGGGAGGGGAGGGGAGGGGAGGGCAGATCCAGGGGAGGGGAGGGGAGGGCAGATACAGGGGAGGGCAGATCTAGGGGCGGGGTGGGGAGGGCAGATCCAGGGGAGGGCAGATTCAGGGGAGGGGAGGAGAGGGCAGATCCAGGGGATGGGAGGGCAGATCCAGAGGAGGGGAGAGGTGGGCAGATCCAGGGTAGGGGAAGGGCAGATCCAGGGGAGGGGAGGGGAGGGCAGGTCCAGGGGAGGGGAGGGCAGATCCAGGGGAGGGGAGGGGAGGGCAGATCCAGGGGAGGGGAGGGGAGGGCAGATCCAGGGGAGGGCAGATCCAGGGGAGGGGAGGGGAGGGCAGATCCAGGGGAGGGGAGGGGCGGGAAGGGCAGATCCAGGGGAGAGGAGGGCAGGGCAGACCAGGGGAGAGGAGGGCAGATCCAGGGGAGGGGAGGGCAAGCCAGGGGAGGGGAGGGGAGGGCAGATGCAGCGGAGGGGAGGCAGATCCAGGGGAGGGGAGGGCAGGTCCAGGGGAGGGGAGGGGAACGAAGGGCAGATCCAGGGGAGGGGAGGGGAGAACCAGGGGAGGGCAGATCCGGGGGAGGGCAGATCCAGGGGAGTGCAGATCTAGGGGAGGGGAGGGCAGATACAGGGGAGGGCAGATCCAGGGGAGGGGAGGGGAGGGCAGATCCAGGGGAGGGGAGGGGAGGGCAGATCCGTGGGAGGGGAGGGGAGGGCAGATCCAGGAGAGGGGAGGGGAGGTGAGGGAGGGCAGATCCAGGGGAGGTGAGGGGAGGACAGATGCAGGGGAGGGCAGATCCGGGGGAGGGGAGGGGAGGACAGATCCAGGGGAGGGGAGGGGAGGGCAGATACAGGGGAGGGCAGATCCAGGGGAGGGGAGGGGAGACACAGCGGAAGGGAGGGGAGGGGAAGGCAGATCCAGGGGAGGGGAGGAGAGGGCAGATGCAGGGGAGGGCAGATCCGGGGGAGGGGAGGGGAGGGCAGATCCAGGGGAGGGGAGGGGAGGGCAGATACAGGGGAGGGCAGATCCAGGGGAGGGGAGGGGAGACAGAGCGGAAGGGAGGGGAGGGGAAGGCAGATCCAGGGGAGGGGAGGAGAGGGCACATCCAGGGGAGGGGAGGAGAAGGCAGATCCAGGGGAGAGGAGGGCAGGGCAAATCCAGGGGAGGGGAGGGCAGGGGAGGGAAGGGCAGGGGAGGGGAGGGCAGATCCATTGGAGGGGAGGGCAGGGCAGATCCAGGGGAGGGGAGGGCAGGGGTGGGGAGATTCAGGGGAGAGGAGGGCAGGGTAGATCGAGGGGAGGGGAGGGGAGGGGAGGGCAGATCCAGGGGCGGGGCGTGGAGGGGAGAGCAGATCCAGGGGAGGGCAGATCCAGGGGAGGGGAGGGGAGGGCAGATACAGGGGAGGGCAGATCCAGGAGAGGGGAGGGGAGACACAGCGGAAGGGAGGGGAGGGGAAGGCAGATCCAGGGGAGGGGAGGAGAGGGCACATCCAGGGGAGGGGAGGAGAGGGCAGATCTAGGGGAGGGGAGGGCAGATACAGGGGCGGGGAGGGGAGGGGTGTGCAGATCCAGGGGCGGGGCGTGGAGGGGAGAGCAGATCCAGGGGAGGGCAGATCCAGGGGAGGGGAGGGCAGATCCAGGGGAGGGGAGGGAGGGCAGATCCAGGGGAGGGGAGGGGAGGGCAGATCCAGGGGAGGGGAGGGGAGGGCAGATCCAGGGGAGGGGAGGGGAGGGCAGATACAGGGGATGGATGGGAGGGGAGGACAGATCCAGGGGAGGGGAGGGGAGGGGGCGAGGAGGGCAGATCCAGGGGAGGGCATGGCAGATCCAGGGGAGAGGAATGGAGGGCAGGGTAGATCCAGGGGAGGGGTGATTCAGGGGAGGGGAGGGGATGGGAGGGCAGATCCAGGGGAGGGTCGGGGAGGGCAGAGACAGTGTAGGGGAGGTTAGGGGAGTGGAGGGCAGATCCAGGGGAGAGGAATGGAGGGCAGGGCAGATCCAGTGGAGGGGTGATTCAGGGGAGGGGAGGGGATGGGAGGGCAGATCTAGGGGAGGCGAGGGGAGGGCAGATCCAGGGGAGGGCAGATTCAGGGGAGGGGAGGAGAGGGCAGATCCAGGGGAGGGGAGGGCAGATCCAGAGGAGGGGAGAGGTGGGCAGATCCAGGGGAGGGGAGGGGAGGGCAGATACAGGGGATGGATGGGAGGGGAGGACAGATCCAGGGGAGGGGAGGAGAGGGGGCGAGGAGGGCAGATCCAGGGGAGGGCATGGCAGATCCAGGGGAGAGGAATGGAGGGCAGGGTAGATCCAGGGGAGGGGTGATTCAGGGGAGGGGAGGGGATGGGAGGGCAGATCCAGGGGAGGGTCGGGGAGGGCAGAGACAGTGTAGGGGAGGTTAGGGGAGTGGAGGGCAGATCCAGGGGAGAGGAATGGAGGGCAGGGCAGATCCAGTGGAGGGGTGATTCAGGGGAGGGGAGGGGATGGGAGGGCAGATCTAGGGGAGGCGAGGGGAGGGCAGATCCAGGGGAGGGCAGATTCAGGGGAGGGGAGGAGAGGGCAGATCCAGGGGAGGGGAGGGCAGATCCAGAGGAGGGGAGAGGTGGGCAGATCCAGGGGAGGGGGAGGGCAGATCCAGGGGAGGGGAGGGGAGGGCAGGTCCAGGGGAGGGGAGGGGAGGGCAGATCCAGGGGAGGGGAGGGCAGATCCAGGGGAGGGGAGGGGAGGGCAGATCCAGGGGAGGGGAGGGCAGAACCAGGGGAGGGCAGATCCAGGGGAGGGGAGGGGAGGGCAGATCCAGGGGAGGGGAGGGGAGGGGCGGGGAGGGCAGATCCAGGGGAGAGGAGGGCAGGGCAGAGGAGGGGAGGGCAGATCCAGGGGAGGGGAGGGCAGGTCCAGGGGAGGGGAGGGGAACGAAGGGCAGATCCAGGGGAGGGGAGGGGAGATCCAGGGGAGGGCAGATCCGGGGGAGGGCAGATCCAGGTGAGGGGAGGGCAGATCCAGGGGAGGGGAGGGTAGGGCAGATCCAGGGGAGAGGAGGGCAGGGGAGGGCAGATCCAGGGGAGGGAAGGGGAGGGCAAGCCAGGGAAGGGGAGGGGAGGGGAGGGGAGGGGAGGGGAGGGCAAGCCAGGGGAGGGGAGGGGAGGGGAGGGCAGATCCAGCGGAGGGGAGGGCAGATCCAGGGAAGGGGAGGGGAGGGGAGCGGAGGGCAGGTCCAGGGGAGGGGAGGGGAACGAAGGGCAGATCCAGGGGAGGGGAGGGGAGGGGAGGGGAGGACAGATGCAGGGGAAGGGAGGGGAGGGCAGATCCAGGGCAGAGGAGGGCAGATCCAGGGGAGGGGAGGGCAAGCCAGGGAAGGGGAGGGGAGGGGAGGGCAAGCCAGGGGAGGGGAGGGGAGGGGAGATCCAGGGGAGGGCAGATCCAGGGGAGCGGAGGGGAGCGGAGGGCAGGTCCAGGGGAGGGCAGATCCAGGGGAGCGGAGGGCAGATCCAGGGGAGGGGAGGGCAGATCCAGGGGAGGGGAGGGGAGGGCAGATCAAGGGGAGGGGAGCGGAGGGCTGATCTAGGGGAGGGGAGCGGAGGGCATGTCCAGGGGAGGTGAGGGGAGGGGAGCGGAGGGCAGATCCAGGGGAGGGGAGGGGAGGGGGGCGAGGAGGGCAGATCCAGGGGAGAGGAATGGAGGGCAGGGTAGATCCAGGGGAGGGGTGATTCAGGGGAGGGGAGGGGATGGGAGGGCAGATCTAGGGGAGGCGAGGGGAGGGCAGATCCAGGGGAGGGGCAGATCCAGGGGAGGGGAGGAGAGGGCAGATCCAAGGAAGGGGAGGGGAGGGGTGATCCAGGGGAGGGGAGGGGAGGGCTGATCCAGGGGAGGGGTGGGGAGGGCAGAGGCAGGGGAGGGCAGATACAGGGGAGGACAGATCCAGGAAGGGAGGGGAGACACAGGGGAGGGGAGGAGAGGGGAAGGCAGAAGCAGGGGAGGGGTGATTCAGGGGAGGGGAGGGGAGGGCAGATGCAAGGGAGTGGAGGGGATGGGAGGGCAGATCCAGGGGAGGGGAGGGCAGATCCAGGGGTGGGGACAGGAGGGGAGGGCAGATAAAGGGGAGGCAAGATCCAGGGGAGGGGAGGGCAGATCCAGGGGATGGGGCAGATCCAGGGGAAGGGGCAGATCCAGGGGAAGGGGCAGATCCAGGGGAAGGGAAGGGGAGGGCAGATCCAGGGAAGGGGAGGGGAGGGCAGATCCAGGGGAGAGGAGGGCAGGGCAGATCCAGGGGAGGGGAGGGGAGGGCAGATCCAGGGGAGGGGAGGGGAGGGGGGCGAGGAGGGCAGATCCAGGGGATAGGAATGGAGGGCAGGGTAGATCCAGGGGAGGGGTGATTCAGGGGAGGGGTGGGGATGGGAGGGCAGATCCAGGGGAGGGTCGGGGAGGGCAGAGACAGTGTAGGGGAGGTTAGGGGAGTGGAGGGCAGATCCAGGGGAGAGGAATGGAGGGCAGGGCAGATCCAGGGGAGGGGTGATTCAGGGGAGGGGAGGGGATGGGAGGGCAGATCTAGGGGAGGCGAGGGGAGGGCAGATCCAGGGGAGGGGCAGATCCAGGGGAGGGGAGGAGAGGGCAGATCCAAGGGAGGGGAGGGGAGGGTTGATCCAGGGGAGGGGAGGGGAGGGCTGATCCAGGGGAGGGGTGGGGAGGGCAGAGGCAGGGGAGGGCAGATCCAGGGGAGGACAGATCCAGGAAGGGAGGGGAGACACAGGGGAGGGGAGGAGAGGGGAAGGCAGAAGCAGGTGAGGGGTGATTCAGGGGAGGGGAGGGGAGGGCAGATGCAAGGGAGTGGAGGGGATGGGAGGGCAGATCCAGGGGAGGGGAGGGCAGATCCAGGGGTGGGGACAGGAGGGGAGGGCAGATAAAGGGGAGGCAAGATCCAGGGGAGGGGAGGGCAGATCCAGGGGATGGGGCAGATCCAGGGGAAGGGGCAGATCCAGGGGAAGGGGCAGATCCAGGGGAAGGGAAGGGGAGGGCAGATCCAGGGAAGGGGAGGGGAGGGCAGATCCAGGGGAGAGGAGGGCAGGGCAGATCCAAGGGAGAGAAGGGCAGGGGAGGGCAGAGGCGGGCAGGGGAGGGCAGATCCAGGGGAGGGGAGGGGAGGGCAAGCCAGGAGAGGGAAGGGGAGGGCAAGCAAGGAGAGGGGAGGGGAGGGCAAGCCAGGGGAGGGGAGGGGAGGGCAGAGCAGATCCAGCGGAGGGGAGGGCAGATCCAGCGGAGCGGAGGGCAGGTCCAGGGGAGGGCAGATCCAGGGGTGGGGAGGGGAGGGCAGATCCAGGGGAGGGGAGGGGAGGGGAGGGCAGATCCAGGGGAGGGGAGGGGAGGGCAGATACAGGGGAGGGCAGATCTAGGGGCGGGGTGGGGAGGGCAGATCCAGGGGAGGGCAGATTCAGGGGAGGGGAGGAGAGGGCAGATTCAGGGGATGGGAGGGCAGATCCAGAGGAGGGGAGAGGTGGGCAGATCCAGGGTAGGGGAAGGGCAGATCCAGGGGAGGGGAGGGGAGGGCAGGTCCAGGGGAGGGGAGGGGAGGGCAGATCCAGGGGAGGGGAGGGGAGGGCAGATCCAGGGGAGGGGAGGGGAGGGCAGAACCAGGGGAGGGCAGATCCAGGGGAGGGGAGGGGAGGGCAGATCCAGGGGAGGGGAGGGGCGGGAAGGGCAGATCCAGGGGAGAGGAGGGCAGGGCAGATCCAGGGGAGAGGAGGGCAGATCCAGGGGAGGGGAGGGCAAGCCAGGGGAGGGGAGGGGAGGGCAGATGCAGCGGAGGGGAGGCAGATCCAGGGGAGGGGAGGGCAGGTCCAGGGGAGGGGAGGGGAACGAAGGGCAGATCCAGGGGAGGGGAGGGGAGATCCAGGGGAGGGCAGATCCGGGGGAGGGCAGATCCAGGGGAGGGCAGATCTAGGGGAGGGGAGGGCAGATCCAGGGGAGGGGAGGGGAGGGCAGATCCAGGGGAGGGGAGGGGAGGGCAGATCCGTGGGAGGGGAGGGGAGGGCAGATCCAGGAGAGGGGAGGGGAGGTGAGGGGAGGGCAGATCCAGGGGAGGTGAGGGGAGGACAGATGCAGGGGAGGGCAGATCCAGGGGAGGGGAGGGGAGACACAGCGGAAGGGAGGGGAGGGGAAGGCAGATCCAGGGGAGGGGAGGAGAGGGCAGATGCAGGGGAGGGCAGATCCGGGGGAGGGGAGGGGAGGGCAGATCCAGGGGAGGGGAGGGGAGGGCAGATACAGGGGAGGGCAGATCCAGGGGAGGGGAGGGGAGACACAGCGGAAGGGAGGGGAGGGGAAGGCAGATCCAGGGGAGGGGAGGAGAGGGCACATCCAGGGGAGGGGAGGAGAAGGCAGATCCAGGGGAGAGGAGGGCAGGGCAAATCCAGGGGAGGGGAGGGCAGGGGAGGGAAGGGCAGGGGAGGGGAGGGCAGATCCATTGGAGGGGAGGGCAGGGCAGATCCAGGGGAGGGGAGGGCAGGGGTGGGGAGATCCAGGGGAGAGGAGGGCAGGGTAGATCGAGGGGAGGGGAGGGGAGGGGAGGGCAGATCCAGGGGCGGGGCGTGGAGGGGAGAGCAGATCCAGGGGAGGGCAGATCCAGGGGAGGGGAGGGCAGATCCAGGAGAGGGCAGATCCAGGGGAG
Source organism: Pristiophorus japonicus (assembly GCF_044704955.1). Taxonomy (NCBI): domain Eukaryota; kingdom Metazoa; phylum Chordata; class Chondrichthyes; family Pristiophoridae; genus Pristiophorus; species Pristiophorus japonicus. The sequence continues at coordinate 20,926 of NW_027251500.1, forward strand.
GGGAGACACAGCGGAAGGGAGGGGAGGGGAAGGCAGATCCAGGGGAGGGGAGGAGAGGGCACATCCAGGGGAGGGGAGGAGAGGGCAGATCTAGGGGAGGGGAGGGCAGATACAGGGGCGGGGCGTGGAGGGGAGAGCAGATCCAGGGGAGGGCAGATCCAGGGGAGGGGAGGGCAGATCCAGGGGAGGGGAGGGAGGGCAGATCCAGGGGAGGGGAGGGGAGGGCAGATCCAGGGGAGGGGAGGGGAGGGCAGATCCAGGGGAGGGGAGGGGAGGGCAGATACAGGGGATGGATGGGAGGGGAGGACAGATCCAGGGGAGGGGAGGGGAGGGGGCGAGGAGGGCAGATCCAGGGGAGGGCATGGCAGATCCAGGGGAGAGGAATGGAGGACAGGGTAGATCCAGGGGAGGGGTGATTCAGGGGAGGGGAGGGGATGGGAGGGCAGATCCAGGGGAGGGTCGGGGAGGGCAGAGACAGTGTAGGGGAGGTTAGGGGAGTGGAGGGCAGATCCAGGGGAGAGGAATGGAGGGCAGGGCAGATCCAGTGGAGGGGTGATTCAGGGGAGGGGAGGGGTGATTCAGGGGAGGGGAGGGGATGGGAGGGCAGATCTAGGGGAGGCGAGGGGAGGGCAGATCCAGGGGAGGGCAGATTCAGGGGAGGGGAGGAGAGGGCAGATCCAGGGGAGGGGAGGGCAGATCCAGAGGAGGGGAGAGGTGGGCAGATCCAGGGGAGGGGAGGGGAGGGCAGATACAGGGGATGGATGGGAGGGGAGGACAGATCCAGGGGAGGGGAGGGGAGGGGGCGAGGAGGGCAGATCCAGGGGAGGGCATGGCAGATCCAGGGGAGAGGAATGGAGGGCAGGGTAGATCCAGGGGAGGGGTGATTCAGGGGAGGGGAGGGGATGGGAGGGCAGATCCAGGGGAGGGTCGGGGAGGGCAGAGACAGTGTAGGGGAGGTTAGGGGAGTGGAGGGCAGATCCAGGGGAGAGGAATGGAGGGCAGGGCAGATCCAGTGGAGGGGTGATTCAGGGGAGGGGAGGGGATGGGAGGGCAGATCTAGGGGAGGCGAGGGGAGGGCAGATCCAGGGGAGGGCAGATTCAGGGGAGGGGAGGAGAGGGCAGATCCAGGGGAGGGGAGGGCAGATCCAGAGGAGGGGAGAGGTGGGCAGATCCAGGGGAGGGGGAGGGCAGATCCAGGGGAGGGGAGGGGAGGGCAGGTCCAGGGGAGGGGAGGGGAGGGCAGATCCAGGGGAGGGGAGGGCAGATCCAGGGGAGGGGAGGGGAGGGCAGGTCCAGGGGAGGGGAGGGCAGAACCAGGGGAGGGCAGATCCAGGGGAGGGGAGGGGAGGGCAGATCCAGGGGAGGGGAGGGGCGGGGAGGGCAGATCCAGGGGAGAGGAGGGCAGGGCAGAGGAGGGGAGGGCAAGCCAGTGGAGGGGAGGGGAGGGGAGGGGAGGGCAAGCCAGGAGAGGGGAGGGGAGGGCAGATGCAGCGGAGGGGAGGGCAGATCCAGGGGAGGGGAGGGCAGGTCCAGGGGAGGGGAGGGGAACGAAGGGCAGATCCAGGGGAGGGGAGGGGAGATCCAGGGGAGGGCAGATCCGGGGGAGGGCAGATCCAGGTGAGGGGAGGGCAGATCCAGGGGAGGGGAGGGGAGGGCAGATCCAGGGGAGGGGAGGGTAGGGCAGATCCAGGGGAGAGGAGGGCAGGGGAGGGCAGATCCAGGGGAGGGAAGGGGAGGGCAAGCCAAGGAAGGGGAGGGGAGGGGAGGGGAGGGCAAGCCAGGGGAGGGGAGGGGAGGGGAGGGCAGATCCAGCGGAGGGGAGGGCAGATCCAGGGAAGGGGAGGGGAGGGGAGCGGAGGGCAGGTCCAGGGGAGGGGAGGGGAACGAAGGGCAGATCCAGGGGAGGGGAGGGGAGGGGAGGGGAGGACAGATGCAGGGGAAGGGAGGGGAGGGCAGATCCAGGGCAGAGGAGGGCAGATCCAGGGGAGGGGAGGGCAAGCCAGGGAAGGGGAGGGGAGGGGAGGGCAAGCCAGGGGAGGGGAGGGGAGGGGAGATCCAGCGAAGGGGAGGGCAGATCCAGGGAAGGGGAGGGGAGCGGAGGGCAGGTCCTGGGGAGGGCAGATCCAGGGGAGGGGAGGGCAGATCCAGGGGAGGGGAGGGCAGATCCAGGGGAGGGGAGGGGAGGGCAGATCAAGGGGAGGGGAGCGGAGGGCAGATCCAGGGGAGGGGAGCGGAGGGCATGTCCAGGGGAGGTGAGGGGAGGGGAGCGGAGGGCAGATCCAGGGGAGGGGAGGGGAGGGGGGCGAGGAGGGCAGATCCAGGGGAGAGGAATGGAGGGCAGGGTAGATCCAGGGGAGGGGTGATTCAGGGGAGGGGAGGGGATGGGAGGGCAGATCTAGGGGAGGCGAGGGGAGGGCAGATCCAGGGGAGGGGCAGATCCAGGGGAGGGGAGGAGAGGGCAGATCCAAGGGAGGGGAGGGGAGGGGTGATCCAGGGGAGGGGAGGGGAGGGCTGATCCAGGGGAGGGGTGGGGAGGGCAGAGGCAGGGGAGGCAGATCCAGGGGAGGACAGATCCAGGAAGGGAGGGGAGACACAGGGGAGGGGAGGAGAGGGAAGGCAGAAGCAGGGAAGGGGTGATTCAGGGGAGGGAGGGGAGGGCAGATGCAAGGGAGTGGAGGGGATGGGAGGGCAGATCCAGGGGAGGGGAGGGCAGATCCAGGGGTGGGGACAGGAGGGGAGGGCAGATAAAGGGGAGGCAAGATCCAGGGGAGGGGAGGGCAGATCCAGGGAAGGGGCAGATCCAGGGGAAGGGGCAGATCCAGGGGAAGGGGCAGATCCAGGGGAAGGGAAGGGGAGGGCAGATCCAGGGAAGGGGAGGGGAGGGCAGATCCAGGGGAGAGGAGGGCAGGGCAGATCCAAGGGAGAGAAGGGCAGGGGAGGGCAGAGGCGGGCAGGGGAGGGCAGATCCAGGGGAGGGGAGGGGAGGGCAAGCCAGGAGAGGGAAGGGGAGGGCAAGCAAGGAGAGGGGAGGGGAGGGGAGGGAAAGCCAGGGGAGGGGAGGGGAGGGCAGAGCCGATCCAGCGGAGGGGAGGGCAGATCCAGCGGAGCGGAGGGCAGGTCCAGGGGAGGGCAGATCCAGGGGTGGGGAGGGGAGGGCAGATCCAGGGGAGGGGAGGGGAGGGGAGGGCAGATCCAGGGGAGGGGAGGGGAGGGCAGATACAGGGGAGGGCAGATCTAGGGGCGGGGTGGGGAGGGCAGATCCAGGGGAGGGCAGATTCAGGGGAGGGGAGGAGAGGGCAGATCCAGGGGATGGGAGGGCAGATCCAGAGGAGGGGAGAGGTGGGCAAATCCAGGGGAGGGGAAGGGCAGATCCAGGGGAGGGGAGGGGAGGGCAGGTCCAGGGGAGGGGAGGGGAGGGCAGATCCAGGGGAGGGGAGGGGAGGGCAGAACCAGGGGAAGGCAGATCCAGGGGAGGGGAGGGGAGGGCAGATCCAGGGGAGGGGAGGGGAGGTGAGGGGAGGGCAGATCCAGGGGAGGTGAGGGGAGGACAGATGCAGGGGAGGGCAGATCCGGGGGAGGGGAGGGGAGGACAGATCCAGGGGAGGGGAGGGGAGGGCAGATACAGGGGAGGGCAGATCCAGGGGAGGGGAGGGGAGACACAGCGGAAGGGAGGGGAGGGGAAGGCAGATCCAGGGGAGGGGAGGAGAGGGCAGATGCAGGGGAGGGCAGATCCGGGGGAGGGGAGGGGAGGGCAGATCCAGGGGAGGGGAGGGGAGGGCAGATGCAGGGGAGGGCAGATCCAGGGGAGGGGAGGGGAGACACAGTGGAAGGGAGGGGAGGGGAAGGCAGATCCAGGGGAGGGGAGGAGAGGGCACATCCAGGGGAGGGGAGGAGAAGGCAGATCCAGGGGAGAGGAGGGCAGGGCAAATACAGGGGAGGGGAGGGCAGAGGAGGGGAGGGCAGGGGAGGGAAGGGCAGGGGAGGGGAGGGGAGGGCAGATCCATTGGAGGGGAGGGCAGGGCAGATCCAGGGGAGGGGAGGGCAGGGGTGGGGAGATCCAGGGGAGAGGAGGGCAGGGTAGATCGAGGGGAGGGGAGGGGAGGGGAGGGCAGATCCAGGGGCGGGGCGTGGAGGGGAGAGCAGATCCAGGGGAGGGCAGATCCAGGGGAGGGGAGGGCAGATCCAGGGGAGGGCAGATCCAGGGGAGGGCAGATCCAGGGGAGGGGAGGAGAGGGCACATCCAGGGGAGGGGAGGAGAGGGCAGATCTAGGGGAGGGGAGGGCAGATACAGGGGCGGGGAGGGGAGGGGAGTGCAGATCCAGGGGCGGGGCGTGGAGGGGAGAGCAGATCCAGGGGAGGGCAGATCCAGGGGAGGGGAGGGCAGATCCAGGGGAGGGGAGGGAGGGCAGATCCAGGGGAGGGGAGGGGAGGGCAGATCCAGGGGAGGGGAGGGGAGGGCAGATCCAGGGGAGGGGAGGGGAGGGCAGATACAGGGGATGGAGGGGAGGGGAGGACAGATCCAGGGGAGGGGAGGGGAGGGGGCGAGGAGGGCAGATCCAGGGGAGGGCATGGCAGATCCAGGGGAGAGGAATGGAGGGCAGGGTAGATCCAGGGGAGGGGTGATTCAGGGGAGGGGGGGGGATGGGAGGGCAGATCCAGGGGAGGGTCGGGGAGGGCAGAGACAGTGTAGGGGAGGTTAGGGGAGTGGAGGTCAGATCCAGGGGAGAGGAATGGAGGGCAGGGCAGATCCAGGGGAGGGGTGATTCAGGGGAGGGGAGGGGATGGGAGGGCAGATCTAGGGGAGGCGAGGGGAGGGCAGATCCAGGGGAGGGGCAGATCCAGGGGAGGGGAGGAGAGGGCAGATCCAGGGGAGGGGAGTGGAGGGCTGATCCAGGGGAGGGGAGGGCAGATCCAGGGGAGGGGATGGTTGGCAGATCCAGGGGAGGGGTGGGGAGGGCAGAGGCAGGGGAGGGCAGATCCAGGGGAGGACAGATCCAGGAAGGGGAGGGGAGACACAGGGGAGGGGAGGAGAGGGGAAGGCAGAAGCAGGGGAGGGGTGATTCAGGGGAGGGGAGGGGAGGGCAGATGCAAGGGAGTGGAGGGGAAGGGAGGGCAGATCCAGGGGAGGGGAGGGCAGATCCAGGGGTGGGGACAGGAGGGGAGGGCAGATAAAGGGGAGGCAAGATCCAGGGGAGGGGAGGGCAGATCCAGGGGAAGGGGCAGATCCAGGGGAAGGGGCAGATCCAGGGGAAGGGGCAGATCCAGGGGAAGGGAAGGGGAGGGCAGATCCAGGGGAGAGGAGGGCAGGGCAGATCCAAGGGAGAGAAGGGCAGGGGAGGGCAGAGGCGGGCAGATCCAGGGGAGGGGAGGGGAGGGGAGGGCAAGCCAGGAGAGGGGAGGGGAGGGCAAGCAAGGAGAGGGGAGGGGGGGGGAGGGGAGGGCAAGCCAGGGGAGGGGAGGGGAGGGCAGAGCAGATCCAGCGGAGGGGAGGGCAGATCCAGCGGAGCGGAGGGCAGGTCCAGGGGTGGGGAGGGGAGGGCAGATCCAGGGGAGGGGAGGGGAGGGCAGATCCAGGGGAGGGGAGGGGAGGGCAGATACAGGGGAGGGCAGATCCAGGGGAGGGGAGGGGAGACACAGCGGAAGGGAGGGGAGGGGAAGGCAGATCCAGGGGAGGGGAGGAGAGGGCAGATGCAGGGGAGGGCAGATCCGGGGGAGGGGAGGGGAGGGCAGATCCAGGGGAGGGGAGGGGAGGGCAGATGCAGGGGAGGGCAGATCCAGGGGAGGGGAGGGGAGACACAGTGGAAGGGAGGGGAGGGGAAGGCAGATCCAGGGGAGGGGAGGAGAGGGCACATCCAGGGGAGGGGAGGAGAAGGCAGATCCAGGGGAGAGGAGGGCAGGGCAAATCCAGGGGAGGGGAGGGCAGAGGAGGGGAGGGCAGGGGAGGGAAGGGCAGGGGAGGGGAGGGGAGGGCAGATCCATTGGAGGGGAGGGCAGGGCAGATCCAGGGGAGGGGAGGGCAGGGGTGGGGAGATCCAGGGGAGAGGAGGGCAGGGTAGATCGAGGGGAGGGGAGGGGAGGGGAGGGCAGATCCAGGGGCGGGGCGTGGAGGGGAGAGCAGATCCAGGGGAGGGCAGATCCAGGGGAGGGGAGGGCAGATCCAGGGGAGGGCAGATCCAGGGGAGGGCAGATCCAGGGGAGGGGAGGAGAGGGCACATCCAGGGGAGGGGAGGGAGGGCAGATCCAGGGGAGGGGAGGGGAGGGCAGATCCAGGGGAGGGGAGGGGAGGGCAGATCCAGGGGAGGGGAGGGGAGGGCAGATACAGGGGATGGAGGGGAGGGGAGGACAGATCCAGGGGAGGGGAGGGGAGGGGGCGAGGAGGGCAGATCCAGGGGAGGGCATGGCAGATCCAGGGGAGAGGAATGGAGGGCAGGGTAGATCCAGGGGAGGGGTGATTCAGGGGAGGGGAGGGGATGGGAGGGCAGATCCAGGGGAGGGTCGGGGAGGGCAGAGACAGTGTAGGGGAGGTTAGGGGAGTGGAGGGCAGATCCAGGGGAGAGGAATGGAGGGCAGGGCAGATCCAGGGGAGGGGTGATTCAGGGGAGGGGAGGGGATGGGAGGGCAGATCTAGGGGAGGCGAGGGGAGGGCAGATCCAGGGGAGGGGCAGATCCAGGGGAGGGGAGGAGAGGGCAGATCCAGGGGAGGGGAGGGGAGGGTTGATCCAGGGGAGGGGAGGGGAGGGTTGATCCAGGGGAGGGGAGGGGAGGGCTCTTCCAGGGGAGGGGAGTGGAGGGCTGATCCAGGGGAGGGGAGGGCAGATCCAGGGGAGGGGATGGTTGGCAGATCCAGGGGAGGGGTGGGGAGGGCAGAGGCAGGGGAGGGCAGATCCAGGGGAGGACAGATCCAGGAAGGGGAGGGGAGACACAGGGGAGGGGAGGAGAGGGGAAGGCAGAAGCAGGGGAGGGGTGATTCAGGGGAGGGGAGGGGAGGGCAGATGCAAGGGAGTGGAGGGGAAGGGAGGGCAGATCCAGGGGAGGGGAGGGCAGATCCAGGGGTGGGGACAGGAGGGGAGGGCAGATAAAGGGGAGGCAAGATCCAGGGGAGGGGAGGGCAGATCCAGGGGAAGGGGCAGATCCAGGGGAAGGGGCAGATCCAGGGGAAGGGGCAGATCCAGGGGAAGGGAAGGGGAGGGCAGATCCAGGGGAGAGGAGGGCAGGGCAGATCCAAGGGAGAGAAGGGCAGGGGAGGGCAGAGGCGGGCAGATCCAGGGGAGGGGAGGGGAGGGGAGGGCAAGCCAGGAGAGGGGAGGGGAGGGCAAGCAAGGAGAGGGGAGGGGAGGGGAGGGGAGGGCAAGCCAGGGGAGGGGAGGGGAGGGCAGAGCAGATCCAGCGGAGGGGAGGGCAGATCCAGCGGAGCGGAGGGCAGGTCCAGGGGTGGGGAGGGGAGGGCAGATCCAAGGGAGGGGAGGGGAGGGCAGATCCAGGGGAGGGGAGGGGAGGGCAGATACAGGGGAGGGCAGATCTAGGGGCGGGGTGGGGAGGGCAGATCCAGGGGAGGGCAGATTCAGGGGAGGGGAGGAGAGGGCAGATCCAGGGGAGGGGAGGGCAGATCCAGAGGAGGGGAGAGGTGGGCAGATCCAGGGGAGGGGGAGGGCAGATCCAGAGGAGGGGAGGGGAGGGCAGGTCCAGGGGAGGGGAGGGGAGGGCAGATCCAGGGGAGGGGAGGGGAGGGCAGATCCAGGGGAGGGGAGGGGAGGGCAGATCCAGGGGAGGGGAGGGGAGGGCAGAACCAGGGGAGGGCAGATCCAGGGGAGGGGAGGGGAGGGCAGATCCAGGGGAGGGGAGGGGCGGGGAGGGCAGATCCAGGGGAGAGGAGGGCAGGGCAGGGGAGAGGAGGGCAGGGCAGAGGAGGGGAGGGCAAGCTAGTGGAGGGGAGGGGAGGGGAGGGCAAGCCAGGGGAGGGGAGGCGAGGGCAGATGCAGCGGAGGGGAGGGCAGATCCAGGGGAGGGGAGGGGAACGAAGGGCAGATCCAGGGGAGGGGAGGGGAGATCCAGGGGAGGGCAGATCCGGGGGAGGGCAGATCCAGGTGAGGGGAGGGGGGGAGGGCAGATCCAGGGGAGAGGAGGGCAGGGGAGGGCAGATCCAGGGGAGGGCAAGCCAGGGAAGGGGAGGGGAGGGGAGGGGAGGGCAAGCCAGGGGAGGGGAGGGGAGGGGAGGGCAGATCCAGCGGAGGGGAGGGCAGATCCAGGGAAGGGGAGGGGAGGGGAGCGGAGGGCAGGTCCAGGGGAGGGGAGGGGAACGAAGGGCAGATCCAGGGGAGAGGAGGGGAGGGGAGGGGTGGACAGATGCAGGGGAAGGGAGGGGAGGGCAGATCCAGGGCAGAGGAGGGCAGATCCAGGGGAGGGGAGGGCAAGCCAGGGAAGGGGAGGGGAGGGGAGGGCAAGCCAGGGGAGGGGAGGGGAGGGGAGATCCAGCGAAGGGGAGGGCAGATCCAGGGAAGGGGAGGGGAGCGGAGTGCAGGTCCAGGGGAGGGCAGATCCAGGGGAGGGGAGGGCAGATCCAGGGGAGGGGAGGGCAGATCCAGGGGAGGGGAGGGGAGGGCAGATCAAGGGGAGGGGAGCGGAGGGCAGATCCAGGGGAGGGGAGCGGAGGGCATGTCCAGGGGAGGTGAGGGGAGGGGAGCGGAGGGCAGATCCAGGGGAGGGGAGGGGAGGGGAGGGGGGCGAGGAGGGCAGATCCAGGGGAGAGGAATGGAGGGCAGGGTAGATCCAGGGGAGGGGTGATTCAGGGGAGGGGAGGGGATGGGAGGGCAGATCTAGGGGAGGCGAGGGGAGGGCAGATCCAGGGGAGGGGCAGATCCAGGGGAGGGGAGGAGAGGGCAGATCCAAGGGAGGGGAGGGGAGGGTTGATCCAGGGGAGGGGAGGGGAGGGCTGATCCAGGGGAGGGGTGGGGAGGGCAGAGGCAGGGGAGGGCAGATCCAGGGGAGGACAGATCCAGGAAGGGGAGGGGAGACACAGGGGAGGGGAGGAGAGGGGAAGGCAGAAGCAGGGGAGGGGTGATTCAGGGGAGGGGAGGGGAGGGCAGATGCAAGGGAGTGGAGGGGAAGGGAGGGCAGATCCAGGGGAGGGAGGGCCGATCCAGGGGTGGGGACAGGAGGGGAGGGCAGATAAAGGGGAGGCAAGATCCAGGGGAGGGGAGGGCAGATCCAGGGGAAGGGGCAGATCCAGGGGAAGGGGCAGATCCAGGGGAAGGGAAGGGGAGGGCAGATCCAGGGAAGGGGAGGGGAGGGCAGATCCAGGGGAGAGGAGGGCAGGGCAGATCCAAGGGAGAAAAGGGCAGGGGAAGCAGAGGCGGGCTGGGGAGGGCAGATCCAGGGGAGGGGAGGGGAGGGCAAGCCAGGAGAGGGGAGGGGAGGGCAAGCAAGGAGAGGGGAGGGGAGGGGAGGGCAAGCCAGGGGAGGGGAGGGGAGGGCAGAGCAGATCCAGCGGAGGGGAGGGCAGATCCAGCGGAGCGGAGGGCAGATCCAGCGGAGCGGAGGGCAGGTCCAGGGGAGGGCAGATCCAGGGGTGGGGAGGGGAGGGCAGATCCAGGGGAGGGGAGGGGAGGGCAGATCCAGGGGAGGGGAGGGGAGGGCAGATACAGGGGAGGGCAGATCTAGGGGCGGCCTGGGGAGGGCAGATCCAGGGGAGGGCAGATTCAGGGGAGGGGAGGAGACGGCAGATCCAGGGGATGGGAGGGCAGATCCAGAGGAGGGGAGAGGTGGGCAGATCCAGGGGAGGGGAGGGCAGATCCAGGGGAGGGGAGGGGAAGGGCAGGTCCAGGGGAGGGGAGGGGAGGGCAGATCCAGGGGAGGGGAGGGGAGGGCAGATCCAGGGGAGGGCAGATCCAGGGGAGGGGAGGGGAGGGCAGAACCAGGGGAGGGCAGATCCAGGGGAGGGGAGGGGAGGGCAGATCCAGGGGAGGGGAGGGGCGGGGAGGGCAGATCCAGGGGAGAGGAGGGCAGGGCAGATCCAGGGGAGAGGAGGGCAGATCCAGGGGAGGGAAGGGCAAGCCAGGGGAGGGGAGGGGAGGGGAGGGGAGGGCAAGCCAGGGGAGGGGAGGGGAGGGCAGATGCAGCGGAGGGGAGGGCAGATCCAGGGGAGGGGAGGGCAGGTCCAGGGGAGGGGAGGGGAACGAAGGGCAGATCCAGGGGAGGGGAGGGGAGATCCAGGGGAGGGCAGATCCGGGGGAGGGCAGATCCAGGGGAGGGCAGTTCTAGGGGAGGGGAGGGCAGATACAGGGGAGGGCAGATCCAGGGGAGGGGAGGGGAGGGCAGATCGAGGGGAGGGGAGGGGAGGGCAGATCCGTGGGAGGGGAGGGGAGGGCAGATCCAGGAGAGGGGAGGGGAGGGCAGATCCAGGGGAGGTGAGGGGAGGACAGATGCAGGGGAGGGCAGATCCGGGGGAGGGGAGGGGAGGACAGATCCAGGGGAGGGGAGGGGAGGGCAGATACAGGGGAGGGCAGATCCAGGGTATGGGAGGGGAGACACAGCGGAAGGGAGGGGAGGGGAGGGGAAGGCAGATCCAGGGGAGGGGAGGAGAGGGCACATCCAGGGGAGGGGAGGAGAAGGCAGATCCAGGGGAGAGGAGGGCAGGGCAAATCCAGGGGAGGGGAGGGCAGAGGAGGGGAGGGCAGGGGAGGGAAGAGCAGGGGAGGGGAGGGCAGATCCATTGGAGGGGAGGGCAGGGCAGATCCAGGGGAGGGGAGGGCAGGGGTGGGGAGATCCAGGGGAGAGGAGGGCAGGGTAGATCGAGGGGAGGGGAGGGGAGGGGAGGGCAGATCCAGGAGAGGGGAGGGGAGGTGAGGGGAGGGCAGATCCAGGGGAGGGGAGGGGAGGACAGATGCAGGGGAGGGCAGATCCAGGGGAGGGCAGATCCAGGGGAGGGGAGGGGAGGGCAGATACAGGGGAGGGCAGATCCAGGGGAGGGGAGACACAGCGGAAGGGAGGGGAGGGGAAGGCAGATCCAGGGGAGGGGAGGAGAGGGCACATCCAGGGGAGGGGAGGAGAGGGTAGATCCAGGGGAGGGGAGGAGAGGACAGATGCAGGGGCGGGGAGGGGAGGGCAGATCCAGGGGAGGGCAGATCTAGGGGAGGGGAGGGCAGATACAGGGGAGGGCAGATCCAGGGGAGGGGAGGGGAGTGCACAGGGGCGGGGCGTGGAGGGGAGATGAGATCCAGGGGAGGGCAGATCCAGGGGAGGGGAGGGCAGATCCAGGGGAGGGGAGGGGAGGGCAGATCCAGGGGAGGGGAGGGGAGGGCAGATACAGGGGATGGAGGGGAGGGGAGGACAGATCCAGGGGAGGGGAGGGGAGGGGGCGAGGAGGGCAGATCCAGGGGAGGGCATGGCAGATCCAGGGGAGAGGAATGGAGGGCAGGGTAAATCCAGGGGAGGGGTGATTCAGGGGAGGGGAGGGGATGGGAGGGCAGATCCAGGGGAGGGTCGGGGAGGGCAGAGACAGTGTAGGGGAGGTTAGGGGAGTGGAGGGCAGATCCAGGGGAGAGGAATGGAGGGCAGGGCAGATCCAGGGGAGGGGTGATTCAGGGGAGGGAAGGGGATGGGAGGGCAGATCTAGGGGAGGCGAGGGGAGGGCAGGTCCAGGGGAGGGGCAGATCCAGGGGAGGGGAGGAGAGGGCAGATCCAGGGGAGGGGAGGGGAGGGTTGATCCAGGGGAGGGGAGGGGAGGGCTCTTCCAGGGGAGGGGAGTGGAGGGCTGATCCAGGGGAGGGGAGGGCAGATCCAGGGGAGGGGATGGTTGGCAGATCCAGGGGAGCGGTGGGGAGGGCAGAGGCAGGGGAGGGCAGATCCAGGGGAGGACAGATCCAGGAAGGGGAGGGGAGACACAGGGGAGGGGAGGAGAGGGGAAGGCAGAAGCAGGGGAGGGGTGATTCAGGGGAGGGGAGGGGAGGGCAGATGCAAGGGAGTGGAGGGGAAGGGAGGGCAGATCCAGGGGAGGGGAGGGCAGATCCAGGGGTGGGGACAGGAGGGGAGGGCAGATAAAGGGGAGGCAAGATCCAGGGGAGGGGAGGGCAGATCCAGGGGAAGGGGCAGATCCAGGGGAAGGGGCAGATCCAGGGGAAGGGAAGGGGAGGGCAGATCCAGGGGAGAGGAGGGCAGGGCAGATCCAAGGGAGAGAAGGGCAGGGGAGGGCAGAGGCGGGCAGATCCAGGGGAGGGGAGGGGAGGGCAAGCCAGGAGAGGGAAGGGGAGGGCAAGCAAGGAGAGGGGAGGGGAGGGGAGGGGAGGGCAAGCCAGGGGAGGGGAGGGGAGGGCAGAGCAGATCCAGCGGAGGGGAGGGCAGATCCAGCGGAGCGGAGGGCAGGTCCAGGGGTGGGGAGGGGAGGGCAGATCCAAGGGAGGGGAGGGGAGGGCAGATCCAAGGGAGGGGAGGGGAGGGCAGATCCAGGGGAGGGGAGGGGAGGGCAGATCCAGGGGAGGGCAGATTCAGGGGAGGGGAGGAGAGGGCAGATCCAGGGGAAGGGAGGGCAGATCCAGAGGAGGGGAGAGGTGGGCAGATCCAGGGGAGGGGGAGGGCAGATCCAGGGGAGGGGAGGGGAGGGCAGGTCCAGGGGAGGGGAGGGGAGGGCAGATCCAGGGGAGGGGAGGGGAGGGCAGATCCAGGGGAGGGGAGGGGAGGGCAGATCCAGGGGAGGGGAGGGGAGGGCAGAACCAGGGGAGGGCAGATCCAGGGGAGGGGAGGGGAGGGCAGATCCAGGGGAGGGGAGGGGCGGGGAGGGCAGATCCAGGGGAGAGGAGGGCAGGGCAGATCCAGGGGAGAGGAGGGTAGATCCAGGGGAGGGGAGGGCAAGCCAGTGGAGGGGAGGGGAGGGGAGGGCAAGCCAGGGGTGGGGAGGGGAGGGCAGATGCAGCGGAGGGGAGGGCAGATCCAGGGGAGGGGAGGGCAGGTCCAGGGGAGGGGAGGCGAACGAAGGGCAGATCCAGGGGAGGGGAGGGGAGATCCAGGGGAGGGCAGATCCGGGGGAGGGCAGATCCAGGTGAGGGGAGGGGGGGAGGGCAGATCCAGGGGAGGGGAGGGTAGGGCAGATCCAGGGGAGAGGAGGGCAGGGGAGGGCAGATCCAGGGGAGGGAATGGGAGGGCAAGCCAGGGAAGGGGAGGGGAGGGGAGGGGAGGGCAAGCCAGGGGAGGGGAGGGGAGGGGAGGGCAGATCCAGCGGAGGGGAGCGCAGATCCAGGGAAGGGGAGGGGAGGGGAGCGGAGGGCAGGTCCAGGGGAGGGGAGGGGAACGAAGGGCAGATCCAGGGGAGGGGAGGGGAGGGGAGGGGAGGACAGATGCAGGGGAAGGGAGGGGAGGGCAGATCCAGGGCAGAGGAGGGCAGATCCAGGGGAGGGAAGGGGAGGGCAAGCCAGGGAAGGGGAGGGGAGGGGAGGGCAAGCCAGGGGAGGGGAGGGGAGGGGAGATCCAGCGAAGGGGAGGGCAGATCCAGGGAAGGGGAGGGGAGCGGAGGGCAGGTCCAGGGGAGGGCAGATCCAGGGGAGGGGAGGGCAGATCCAGGGGAGGGGAGGGCAGATCCAGGGGAGGGGAGGGGTGGGCAGATCAAGGGGAGGGAAGCGGAGGGCAGATCCAGGGGAGGGGAGCGGAGGGCATGTCCAGGGGAGGTGAGGGGAGGGGAGCGGAGGGCAGATCCAGGGGAGGGGAGGGGAGGTCAGATCCAGGGGAAGGGAGGGGAGGGGAGGAAAGGTCCAGGGGAAGGGAGGGGAGGGGAAGGCAGATCCAGGAGAGGGGAGGGGAGGTGAGGGGAGGGCAGATCCAGGGGAGGGGAGGGGAGGACAGATCCGGGGGAGGGGAGGGGAGGACAGATCCGGGGGAGGGGAGGGGAGGGCAGATCCAGGGGAGGGGAGGGGAGGGCAAGCCAGGAGAGGGAAGGGGAGGGCAAGCCAGGAGAGGGGACGGGAGGGGAGGGGAGGGGAGGGCAAGCCAGGGGAGGGGAGGGCAGAGCAGATCCAGCGGAGGGGAGGGCAGATCCAGCGGAGCGGAGGGCAGGTCCAGGGGTGGGGAGGGGAGGGCAGATCCAAGGGAGGGGAGGGGAGGGCAGATCCAGGGGAGGGGAGGGGAGGGCAGATACAGGGGAGGGCAGATCTAGGGGCGGGGTGGGGAGGGCAGATCCAGGGGAGGGCAGATTCAGGGGAGGGGAGGAGAGGGCAGATCCAGGGGAGGGGAGGGCAGATCCAGAGGAGGGGAGAGGTGGGCAGATCCAGGGGAGGGGGAGGGCAGAACCAGGGGAGGGGAGGGGAGGGCAGGTCCAGGGGAGGGGAGGGGAGGGCAGATCCAGGGGAGGGGAGGGGAGGGCAGATCCAGGGGAGGGGAGGGGAGGGCAGATCCAGGGGAGGGGAGGGGAGGGCAGAACCAGGGGAGGGCAGATCCAGGGGAGGGGAGGGGAGGGCAGATCCAGGGGAGGGGCGGGGAGGGCAGATCCAGGGGAGAGGAGGGCAGGGCAGATCCAGGGGAGAGGAGGGCAGATCCAGGGGAGGGGAGGGCAAGCCAGTGGAGGGGAGGGGAGGGGAGGGGAGGGCAAGCCAGGGGAGGGGAGGGGAGGGCAGATGCAGCGGAGGGGAGGGCAGATCCAGGGGAGGGGAGGGCAGGTCCAGGGGAGGGGAGGGGAACGAAGGGCAGATCCAGGGGAGGGGAGGGGAGATCCAGGGGAGGGCAGATCCGGGGGAGGGCAGATCCAGGTGAGGGGAGGGGGGGAGGGCAGATCCAGGGGAGGGGAGGGTAGGGCAGATCCAGGGGAGAGGAGGGCAGGGGAGGGCAGATCCAGGGGAGGGAAGGGGAGGGCAAGCCAGGGATGGGGAGGGGAGGGGAGGGGAGGGCAAGCCAGGGGAGGGGAGGGGAGGGGAGGGCAGATCCAGCGGAGGGAAGGGCAGGGGAGCGGAGGGCAGGTCCAGGGGAGGGGAGGGGAACGAAGGGCAGATCCAGGGGAGGGGAGGGGAGGGGAGGGGAGGACAGATGCAGGGGAAGGGAGGGGAGGGCAGATCCAGGGCAGAGGAGGGCAGATCCAGGGGAGGGGAGGGGAGGGCAAGCCAGGGAAGGGGAGGGGAGGGGAGGGCAAGCCAGGGGAGGGGAGGGGAGGGGAGATCCAGCGAAGGGGAGGGCAGATCCAGGGAAGGGGAGGGGAGCGGAGGGCAGGTCCAGGGGAGGGCAGATCCAGGGGAGGGGAGGGCAGATCCAGGGGAGGGGAGGGGAGGGCAGATCAAGGGGAGGGGAGCGGAGGGCATGTCCAGGGGAGGTGAGGGGAGGGGAGCGGAGGGCAGATCCAGGGGAGGGGAGGGGAGATCAGATCCAGGGGAAGGGAGGGGAGGGGAGGAAAGGTCCAGGGGAAGGGAGGGGAGGGGAAGGCAGATCCAGGGGTGGGGAGGGGAGGGCAGATCCAGGAGAGGGGAGGGGAGGGAAGATCCAGGGGAGGGGAGGGGAGGACAGATCCGGGGGAGGGGAGGGGAGGACAGATCCGGGGGAGGGGAGGGGAGGACAGATCCGGGGGAGGGGAGGGGAGGGCAGATACAGGGGAGGGCAGATCCAGGGGAGGGGAGGGGAGACACAGCGGAAGGGAGGGGAGGGGAAGGGAAGGCAGATCCAGGGGAGGGGAGGAGAGGGCACATCCAGGGGAGGGGAGGAGAAGGCAGATCCAGGGGAGGAGAGGAGAGGGCAGATCCAGCGGAGTGGAGTAGAGGACAGATGCAGGGGCGGGGAGGGGAGGGCAGATCCAGGGGAGGGCAGATCTAGGGGAGGGGAGGGCACATACAGGGGAGGGCAAATCCAGGGGAAGGGAGTGCAGATCCAGGTGCGGGGCGTGGAGGGGAGAGCAGATCCAGGGGAGGGGAAGGCAGATCCAGGGGCGGGGCGGGGAGGGGAGGGCAGATCCAGGGGAGGGGAGTGGAGGGCAGATCCAGGGGAGGGGAGGGGAGGGCAGATCCAGGGGAGGGGAGGGGAGGACAGATCCAGGGGAGGGGAGGGGAGGGCAGATACAGGGGATGGAGGGGAGGGAAGGACAGATCCAGGGGAGGGGAGGGGAGGGCAGATACAGGGGATGGAGGGGAGGGAAGGACAGATCCAGGGGAGGGGAGGGGGGGCGAGGAGGGCAGATCCAGGGGAGGGCATGGCAGATCCAGGGGAGAGGAATGGAGGGCAGGGTAGATCCAGGGGACGGGTGATTCAGGGGAGGGGAGGGCAGATCCAGGAGAGGGGAGAGCAGATCCAGGGGAGGGTCGGGGAGGGCAGAGACAGTGTAGGGGAGGTTAGGGGAGTGGAGGGCAGATCCAGGGGAGAGGAATGGAGGGCAGGGCAGATCCAGGGGAGGGGGTGATTCAGGGGAGGGGAGGGGATGGGAGGGCAGATCTAGGGGAGGCGAGGGGAGGGCAGATCCAGGGGAGGGGCAGATCCAGGGGAGGGGAGGGGAGGAGAGGGCAGATCCAGGGGAGGGGAGGGGAGGGTTGATCCAGGGGAGGGGAGGGGAGGGCTGATCCAGGGGAGGGGAGGGGAGGGCAGATCCAGGGGAGGGGAGGGATGGCAGATCCAGGGGAGGGGGTGGGGAGGGCAGAGGCAGGAGAGGGCAGATCCAGGGGAGGGGGTGGGGAGGGCAGAGGCAGGAGAGGGCAGATCCAGGGGAGGACAGATCCAGGAAGGGGAGGGGAGACACAGGGGAGGGGAGGAGAGGGGAAGGCAGAAGCAGGGGAGGGGTGATTCAGGGGAGGGGAGGGCAGATGCAATGGAGTGGAGGGGAAGGGAGGGCAGATCCAGGGGCGGGGAGGGCAGATCCAGGGGTGGGGACAGGAGGGGAGGGCAGGTAAAGGGGAGGCAAGATCCAGGGGAGGGGAGGGCAGATCCAGGGGAAGGGGCAGATCCAGGGGAAGGGAAGGGAAGGGGAGGGCAGATCCGGGGAAGGGGAGGGGAGGGCAGATCCAGGGGAGAGGAGGGCAGGGCAGATCCAAGGGAGAGAAGGGCAGGGGAGGGCAGATCCAGGGGAGAGGCGGACAGGGGAGGGCAGATCCAGGGGAGGGGAGGGGAGGGCAAGCCAGGAGAGGGGAGGGGAGGGCAAGCAAGGAGAGGGGAGGGGAGGGGAGGGGAGGGCAAGCAAGGAGAGGGGAGGGGAGGGGAGGGGAGGGGAGGGCAAGCCAGGGGAGGGGAGGGGAGGGCAGGGCAGATCCAGCGGAGCGGAGGGCAGATCCAGCGGAGCGGAGGGCAGGTCCAGGGGAGGGCAGATCCAGGGGTGGGGAGGGGAGGGCAGATCCAGGGGAGGGGAGGGGAGGGCAGATACAGGGGATGGCAGATCTATCGGCGGGGTGGGGAGGGCAGATTCAGGGGAGGGGAGGAGAGGGCAGATCCAGGGGAGGGGAGGGCAGATCCAGAGGAGGGGAGAGGTGGGCAGATCCAGGGGAGGGGGAGGGCAGATCCAGGGGAGGGGAGGGGAGGGCAGGTCCAGGGGAGGGGAGGGGAGGGCAGATCCAGGGGAGGGGAGGGGAGGGCAGATCCAGGGGAGGGGAGGGGCGGGGAGGGCAGATCCAGGGGAGAGGAGGGCAGGGCAGATCCAGGGGAGGGGAGGGCAAGCCAGGGGAGGGGAGGGGAGGGCAAGCCAGGGGAGGGGAGGGGAGGGCAGATCCAGGGGAGAGGAGGGCAGGGGAGGGCAGATCCAGGGGAGGGGAGGGGAGGGCAGATCCAGGGGAGGGGGAGGGCAGATCTAGGGGAGGGGAGGGGAGGGGAGGGCAGGTCCAGGGGAGGGGAGGGGAGGGAAGATCCAGGGGAGCGGAGGGCGGATCCAGGGGAGGGGCGTGGAGGGGAGAGCAGATCCAGGGGAGGGCAGATCCAGGGGAGAGGAGGGCAGATCCAGGGGAGGGGAGGGGAGGGCAGATCCAGGGGAGGGGAGGGGAGGGCAGATCCAGGGGAGGGGAGGGGAGGGCAGATCCAG
The DNA here is from genome assembly GCF_044704955.1 of Pristiophorus japonicus. Classification (NCBI taxonomy): domain Eukaryota; kingdom Metazoa; phylum Chordata; class Chondrichthyes; family Pristiophoridae; genus Pristiophorus; species Pristiophorus japonicus. The sequence goes on from NW_027251500.1 coordinate 38,879, forward strand.
TGGAGGGGAGGGGAGGGCAGATACAGGGGATGGAGGGGAGGACAGATCCAGGGGAGGGGAGGGGAGGGGGGCGAGGAGGGCAGATCCAGGGGAGGGCATGGCAGATCCAGGGGAGAGGAATGGAGGGCAGGGTAGATCCAGGGGAGGGGTGATTCAGGGGAGGGGAGGGGTGATTCAGGGGAGGGGAGGGGATGGGAGGGCAGATCCAGGGGAGGGTCGGGGAGGGCAGAGACAGTGTAGGGGAGGTTAGGGGAGTGGAGGGCAGATCCAGGGGAGAGGAATGGAGGGCAGGGCAGATCCAGGGGAGGGGTGATTCAGGGGAGGGGAGGGGATGGGAGGGCAGATCTAGGGGAGGCGAGGGGAGGGCAGATCCAGGGGAGGGGCAGATCCAGGGGTGGGGAGAAGAGGGCAGATCCAGGGGAGGGGAGGGGAGGTTTGATCCAGGGGAGGGGAGGGGAGGGCTGATCCAGGGGAGGGGAGTGGAGGGCTGATCCAGGGGAGGGGAGTGGAGGGCTGATCCAGGGGAGGGGATGGTTGGCAGATCCAGGGAAGGGGTGGGGAGGGCAGATCCAGGGGAGGACAGATCCAGGAAGGGGAGGGGAGACACAGGGGAGGGGAGGAGAGGGGAAGGCAGAAGCAGGGGAGGGGTGATTCAGGGGAGGGGAGGGGAGGGCAGATGCAAGGGAGTGGAGGGGAAGGGAGGGCAGATCCAGGGGAGGGGAGGGCAGATCCAGGGGTGGGGACAGGAGGGGAGGGCAGATAAAGGGGAGGCAAGATCCAGGGGAGGGGAGGGCAGATCCAGGGGAAGGGGCAGATCCAGGGGAAGGGGCAGATCCAGGGGAAGGGAAGGGGAGGGCAGATCCAGGGAAGGGGAGGGGAGGGCAGATCCAGGGGAGAGGAGGGCAGGGCAGATCCAAGGGAGAGAAGTGCAGGGGAGGGCAGAGGCGGGCAGGGGAGGGCAGATCCAGGGGAGGGGAGGGGAGGGCAAGCCAGGGGAGGGGAGGGCAGAGCAGATCCAGCGGAGGGGAGGGCAGATCCAGCGGAGCGGAGGGCAGGTCCAGGGGAGGGCAGATCCAGGGGTGGGGAGGGGAGGGCAGATCCAGGGGAGGGGAGGGGAGGGCAGATCCAGGGGAGGGGAGGGGAGGGCAGATACAGGGGAGGGCAGATCTAGGGGCGGGGCGGGGAGGGCAGATCCAGGGGAGGGCAGATTCAGGGGAGGGGAGGAGAGGAGAGGGCAGATCCAGGGGAGGGGAGATCCAGAGGAGGGGAGAGGTGGGCAGATCCAGGGGAGGGGGGGGCAGATCCAGGGGAGGGGACGGGAGGGCAGGTCCAGGGGAGGGGAGGGGAGGGCAGATCCAGGGGAGGGGAGGGGAGGGGAGGGCAGATCCAGGGGAGGGGAGGGGAGGGCAGAACCAGGGGAGGGCAGATCCAGGGGAGGGGAGGGGCGGGGAGGGCAGATCCAGGGGAGAGGAGGGCAGGGCAGATCCAGGGGAGAGGAGGGCAGATCCAGGGGAGGGAAGGGCAAGCCAGGGGAGGGGAGGGGAGGGGAGGTGAGGGGAGGGCAAGCCAGGGGAGGGGAGGGGAGGGCAGATGCAGCGGAGGGGAGGGCAGATCCAGGGGAGGGGAGGGCAGGTCCAGGGGAGGGGAGGGGAACGAAGGGCAGATCCAGGGGAGGGCAGATCCGGGGGAGGGCAGATCCAGGGGAGGGCAGATCCAGGGGAGGGGAGGGTAGGGCAGATCCAGGGGAGGGCAGATCCAGGGGAGGGAAGGGGAGGGCAAGCCAGGGAAGGGGAGGGGAGGGGAGGGGAGGTAGCCAGGGGAGGGGAGGGGAGGGGAGGGCAGATCCAGCGGAGGGGAGGGCAGATCCAGGGAAGGGGAGGGGAGGGGAGCGGAGTGCAGGTCCAGGGGAGGGGAGGGGAACGAAGGGCAGATCCAGGGGAGGGGAGGGGAGGGGAGGGGAGGGGAGGGGAGGACAGATGCAGGGGAAGGGAGGAGAGGGCAGATCCAGGGGAGGGGAGGGGAGGGCAAGCCAGGGAAGGGGAGGGGAGGGGAGGGCAAGCCAGGGGAGGGGAGGGGAGGGGAGATCCAGCGAAGGGGAGGGCAGATCCAGGGAAGGGGAGGGGAGCGGAGGGCAGGTCCAGGGGAGGGCAGATCCAGGGGAGGGGAGGGGAGGGCAGATCCAGGGGAGGGGAGGGCAGATCCAGGGGAGGGGAGCGGAGGGCAGATCCAGGGGAGGGGAGCAGAGGGCATGTCCAGGGGAGGTGAGGGGAGGGCAGATCCAGGAGAGGGGAGGGGAGGTGAGGGGAGGGCAGATCCAGGGGAGGGGAGGGGAGGACAGATCCGGGGGAGGGGAGGGGAGGACAGATCCGGGGGAGGGGAGGGGAGGACAGATCCGGGGGAGGGGAGGGGAGGACAGATACAGGGGAGGGCAGATCCAGGGGAGGGGAGGGGAGACACAGCGGAAGGGAGGGGAGGGGAAGGCAGATCCAGGGGAGGGGAGGAGAGGGCACATCCAGGGGAGGGGAGGAGAAGGCAGATCCAGGGGAGGAGAGGAGAGGGCAGATCCAGGGGAGGGGAGGAGAGGACAGATGCAGGGGCGGGGAGGGGAGGGCAGATCCAGGGGAGAGCAGATCTAGGGGAGGGGAGGGCACATACAGGGGAGGGCAAATCCAGGGGAGGGGAGTGCAGATCCAGGGGCGGGGCGTGGAGGGGAGAGCAGGTCCAGGGGAGGGGAAGGCAGATCCAGGGGAGGGGAGTGGAGGGCAGATCCAGGGGAGGGGAGGGGAGGGCAGATCCAGGGGAGGGGAGGGGAGGACAGATCCAGGGGAGGGGAGGGGAGGACAGATACAGGGGATGGAGGGGAGGGGAGGACAGATCCAGGGGAGGGGAGGGGGGCGAGGAGGACAGATCCAGGGGAGGGCATGGCAGATCCAGGGGAGAGGAATGGAGGGCAGGGTAGATCCAGGGGACGGGTGATTCAGGGGAGGGGAGGGCAGATCCAGGAGAGGGGAGGGCAGATCCAGGGGAGGGTCGGGGAGGGCAGAGACAGTATAGGGGAGGTTAGGGGAGTGGAGGGCAGATCCAGGGGAGGGGGTGATTCAGGGGAGGGGAGGGGATGGGAGGGCAGATCTAGGGGAGGCGAGGGGAGGGCAGATCCAGGGGAGGGGCAGATCCAGGGGAGGGGAGGAGAGGGCAGATCCAGGGAAGGGGAGGAGAGGGCAGATCCAGGGGAGGGGAGGGGAGGGCTGATCCAGGGGAGGGGAGTGGAGGGCTGATCCAGGGGAGGGGAGGGCAGATCCAGGGGAGGGGATGGATGGCAGATCCAGGGGAGGGGTGGGGAGGGCAGAGGCAGGAGAGGGCAGATCCAGGGGAGGACAGATCCAGGAAGGGGAGGGGAGACACAGGGGAGGGGAGGAGAGGGGAAGGCAGAAGCAGGGGAGGGGTGATTCAGGGGAGGGGAGGGGAGGGCAGATGCAATGGAGTGGAGGGGAAGGGAGGGCAGATCCAGGGGAGGGGAGGGCAGATCCAGGGGTGGGGACAGGAGGGGAGGGCAGATAAAGGGGAGGCAAGATCCAGGGGAGGGGAGGGCAGATCCAGGGGAAGGGAAGGGAAGGGGAGGGCAGATCCGGGGAAGGGGAGGGGAGGGCAGATCCAGGGGAGAGGAAGGCAGGGCAGATCCAAGGGAGAGAAGGGCAGGGGAGGGCAGATCCAGGGGAGAGGCGGGCAGGGGAGGGCAGATCCAGGGGAGGGGAGGGGAGGGGAGGGCAAGCCAGGAGAGGGGAGGGGAGGGCAAGCAAGGAGAGGGGAGGGGAGGGGAGGGGAGGGCAAGCCAGGGGAGGGGAGGGGAGGGCAGATACAGGGGAGGGAGGGGAGGGCAGAAACAGGGGAGGGAAGGGGAGGGCAGATCCAGGAGAGGGCAGATCCCAGGGGAGGGGAGGGGAGGGCAGATACAGGGGAGGGAAGGAAGGGCAGAAACAGGGGAGGGAAGGGGAGGGCAGATCCAGGAGAGGGCAGATCCAGGGGAGGGGAGGGGAGGGGAGGGCAGATCCAGGGGTGGGGAGGGGAGGGCAGATCCAGGGGAGGGCAGATCCAGGGGAGGGGAGGGGAGGGCAGATCCAGGGGAGAGGAGGGCAGATCCAGGGGAGGGGAGTGGAGGGCAAGCCAGGGAAGGGGAGGGGAGGGGCGGGCAAGCCAGGGGAAGGGAGGGGAGGGGAGGGCAGATCCAGGGAAGGGGAGGGGAGCGGAGGGCAGGTCCAGGGGAGGGGAGGGGAACGAAGGGCAGATCCAGGGGAGGGGAGGGGAGGGCAGATACAGGGGAGGGAGGGGAGGGCAGATACAGGGGAGGGAGGGGAGGGCAGATCCAGGGGAGGGGAGGGCAGATCCAGCGGAGGGGAGGGCAGATCCAGGGAAGGGGAGGGGAGGGGAGCGGAGGGCAGGTCCAGGGGAGGGGAGGGGAACGAAGGGCAGATCCAGGGGAGGGGAGGGGAGGGGAGGACAGATGCAGGGGAAGGGAGGGGAGGGCAGATCCAGGGGAGAGGAGGGCAGGGGAGGGCAGATCCAGGGGAGGGGAGGGGAGGGCAGATCCAGGGGAGGGGGAGGGCAGATCTAGGGGAGGGGAGGGGAGGGGAGGGCAGGTCCAGGGGAGGGAGGGGAGGGAAGATCCAGGGGAGCGGAGGGCGGATCCAGGGGAGGGCAGATCCAGGGGAGGGGAGGGGAGGGCAGATCCAGGGGAGGGGAGGGGAGATCCAGGGGAGGGCAGATCCAGGGGAGGGCAGATCCGGGGGAAGGCAGATCCAGGGGAGGGGAGGGGAGGGGAGGGGGGGGGAGGGCAGATCCAGGGGAGGGGAGGGCAGGGCAGATCCAGGGGAGAGGAGGGCAGGGGAGGGCAGATCCAGGGGAGGGAAGGTGAGGGCAAGCCAGGGAAGGGGAGGGGAGGGGAGGGCAAGCCAGGGGAGGGGAGGGGAGGGGAGGGCAGGGCAGATCCAGCGGAGGGGAGGGCAGATCCAGGGAAGGGGAGGGGAGGGGAGCGGAGGGCGGGTCCAGGGGAGGGGAGGGGAACGAAGGGCAGATCCAGGGGAGGGGAAGGGAGGGGAAGGGAGGGGAGGGGAGGACAGATGCAGGGGAAGGGAGGGGAGGGCAGATACAGGGGAGAGGAGGGCAGGGGAGGGCAGATCCAGGGGAGGGGAGGGGAGGGCAAGCCAGGGAAGGGGAGGGGAGGGGAGGGCAAGCCAGGGGAGGGGAGGGGAGGGCATGCCAGGGGAGGGGATGGGAGGCGAGGGCAAGCCAGGGGAGGGGAAGGGAGGGCAGATCCAGCGAAGGGGAGGGCAGATCCAGGGAAGGGGAGGGGAGGGGAGCGGAGGGCAGGTCCAGGGGAGGGCAGATCCAGGGGAGGGGAGGGGAGGGCAGATCCAGGGGAGGGGAGGGCAGATCCAGGGGAGTGGAGGGGAGGGCAGATCAAGGGGAGGGGAGCGGAGGGCAGATCCAGGGGAGGGGAGCGGAGGGCATGTCCAGGGGAGGTGAGGGGGAGGGGAGCGGAGGGCAGATCCAGGGGAGGGGAGGGGAGGTCAGATCCAGGGGAAGGGAGGGGAGGGGAGGAAAGGTCCAGGGGAAGGGAGGGGAGGGCAGATACAGGAGATGGGAGGGGAGAGCAGATACAGGGGAGGGGAGGGCAGATCGAGGGGAGGGTGAGGGGAGGGGAGGGGAGGGGAGGGTGA
>NW_027251501.1:0-44567 GCF_044704955.1 Pristiophorus japonicus
TGGAGAGAGAGGGAGTGTGGGAATGGAGAGATAGAGAGGGAGTGTGGGAATGGAGAGAGAGGGAGGGAGTGTGGGAATGGAGAGAGAGGGAGGGAGTGTGGGAATGGAGAGAGAGAGTGTGAGGGAATGGAGAGAGAGAGTGTGTGGGAATGGAGAGAGAGAGTGTGTGGGAATGGAGAGAGAGAGAGAGTGATGGAATGGAGAGTGAGGGAGTGTGGGAATGGAGAGTGAGGGTGTGTGGGAATGGAGAGAGAGAGGGGAGTGTGGGAATGGAGAGAGAGAGAGAGAGAGTGTGGGAATGGGAATGGAGAGAGAGAGTGTGGGAGTGGGAATGGGAATGGAGAGAGAGGGAGTGTGGGAATGGAGAGAGAGAGGGAGTGTGGGAATGGGGAGAGAGAGGGAGTGTGGGAATGGAGAGAGAGGGAGTGTGGGAATGGACAGAGAGAGGGAGGGTGTGGTAATGGAGAGAGAGGGAGTGTGGGAATGGAGAGAGAGAGGGGAGTGTGGGAATGGAGAGAGAGAGAGAGTGTGGGAATGGGACTGGAGAGAGAGAGAGTGTGGGAATGGAGAGAGAGGGAGTGTGGGAATGGACAGAGAGAGAGGGAGTGTGGGAATGGAGAGAGAGAGTGTGTGGGAATGGAGAGAGAGAGTGTTGGAATGAGAGAGGGAGTGTGGGAATGGAGAGAGAGAAAGGGAGTGTGGGAATGGACAGAGAGAGAGGGAGTGAGGGAATGGAGAGAGAGGGAGTTTGCGAATGGAGAGAGAGAGAGAGAGTATGGGAATGGAGAGAGAGAGAGGGCGTGTGGGAATGGAGAGAGAGAGAGTGAGTATGGGAATGGAGAGAGGGAGAGAGGGCGTATGGGAATGGAGAGAGAGAGGGAGTGTGGGAATGGAGAGAGAGATAGAGAGTGTGGGAATGGAGAGAGGGAGAGGGAGTGTCGGAATGGAGAGAGAGAGAGAGGGAGTGTCGGAATGGAGAGTGAGAGAGGGAGTGTGGGAATGGAGAGAGAGAGAGAGATGGAGTGAGTGTGGGAATGGAGAGAGAGAGAGAGGTAGTGTGGGAATGGAGAGAGAGATGGAGTGAGTGTGGGAATGGAGAGAGAGAGGGAGTGAGTGTGGGAATGGAGAGAGAGAGAGCGGGAGTATGGGAATGGAGAGAGAGAGAGTATGGGAATGGTGAGAGAGAGAGAGAGAGAGTGAGTGTGGCAATGGAGAGAGAGAGTGTGTGGGAATGAGAGAGGGTGTGTGGGAATGAGAGAGGGAGTGTGGGAATGGAGAGAGACAGGGAGTGTGGGAATGAGAGAGGGAGTGTGGGAATGGAGAGAGAGAGAGAGAGAGGGAGTGTGGGAATGGAGAGAGAGAGAGGGAGTGTTGGAAAGGAGAGAGATGGAGTGTGGGAATGGAGAGAGATAGTGTGTGGGAATGGAGAGAGAGAGAGAGTGATGGAATGGAGAGAGAGGGAGTGTGGGAATGGAGTGAGAGGGAGTGTGGGAATGGAGAGAGAGAGGGGAGTGTGGGAATGGAGAGAGAGAGGGGAGTGTGGGAATGGAGAGAGAGAGGGGAGTGTGGGAATGGAGAGAGAGAGAGAGAGAGTGTGGGAATGGAGAGAGAGAGTGTGGGAATGGAGAGAGAGAGTGTGGGAATGGGAATGGAGGGAGAGAGTGTGGGAATGGAGAGAGAGGGAGTGTGGGAATGGACAGAGAGAGTGTGGGAATGGGAATGGAGGGAGAGAGTGTGGGCATGGAGAGAGAGGCAGTGTGGGAATGGACAGAGAGAGAGGGAGTGTGGGAATGGAGAGAGAGAGAGTGTGGAAATGGAGAGAGAGGGAGTGTGGGAATGGAGAGATAGAGAGAGAGTATGGGAATGGAGAGAGAGAGTGAGTGTGGGAATGGAGAGAGAGGGAGGGAGTGTGGAAATGGAGAGAGAGGGAGGGAGTGTGGAAATGGAGAGAGAGGGAGGGAGTGTGGGAATGGAGAGAGAGGTAGGGAGTGTGGGAATGGAGAGAGAAAGTGTGAGGGAATGGAGAGACAGGGAGTGTGGGAATGGACAGAGGGAGAGTGGGAATGGAGAGAGAGAGAGTGTGGGAATGGAGAGAGAGAGAGAGAGAGTGATGGAATGGAATGGAGAGTGAGGGAGTGTGGGAATGGAGAGTGAGGGAGTGTGGGAATGGAGAGAAAGAGGGGAGTGTGGGAATGGAGAGAGAGAGGGGAGTGTGGGAATGGAGATAGAGAGAGTGGGAATGGGAATGGAGAGAGAGAGTGTGGGAATGGGAATGGAGAGAGAGAGTGTGGGAATGGAGAGAGAGAGAGGGAGTGTGGGAATGGGGAGAGAGAGAGGGAGTGTGGGAATGGAGAGAGAGGGAGTGTGGGAATGGAGAGACAGGGAGTGTGGGAATGGACAGAGGGAGAGTGGGAATGGAGAGAGAGAGAGAGAGTGTGAATGGAGAGAGAGGGAGTGTGGGAATGGAGAGAGAGAGATGGAGTGTGGGAATGGAGAGAGAGGGAGTGTGGGAATGGAGAGAGAGAGAGGGAGTGTGGGAATGGAGAGAGAGAGAGAGAGAGTGTGGGAATGGAGACAGAGTGTGTTGGAATGAGAGAGGGAGTGTGGGAATGGAGAGAGAGAGAGGGAGTGTGGGAATGGAGAGAGAGGTAGTGTGGGAATGGAGAGATAGTGAGAGAGTATGGGAATGGAGAGAGAGAGGGAGGGAGTGTGGGAATGGAGAGAGAATGATGGAATGGAGAGAGAGGGAGTGTGGGAATGGAGAGAGAGGGAGTGTGGGAATGGAGAGAGAGGCAGTGTGGGAATGGAGAGAGAGAGAGGGTGTGTGGGAATGGAGAGAGAGAGAGAGAGGGCGTGTGGGAATGGAGAGAGAGAGAGTGTGGGAATGGAGAGAGAGAAAGAGAGAGGGAGTGTGGGAATGGAGAGAGAGAGAGGTAGTGTGGGAATGGAGAGAGAGGGAGTGAGTGTGGGAATGGAGAGAGAGAGAGAGAGAGAGAGAGAGTATGGAATGGAGAAGAGAGAGAGAGAGAGTGAGTGTGGCAATGGAGAGAGAGTGTGTGGGAATGAGAGAGGGTGTTTGGGAATGAGAGAGTGTGTGGGGGAATGGAGAGAGACAGGGAGTGTGGGAATGAGAGAGGGAGTGTGGGAATGGAGAGAGAGAGGGAGTGTGGGAATGGAGAGAGAGAGGGAGTGTGGGAATGGAGAGAGAGAGGGGGAGTGTGGGAAAGGAGAGAGAGGGAGTGTGGGAATGGAGAGAGAGAGAGAGAGTGAGTGTGGGAATGGAGAGAGAGGGAGGGAGTGTGGGAATGGAGAGAGATAGTGTGTGGGAATGGAGAGAGAGGGGAGTGTGGGAATGGAGAGAGAGAGGGGAGTGTGGGAATGGAGAGAGAGAGAGAGTGAGTGTGGGAATGGAGAGAGAGAGTGTGTGGGAATGGAGAGAGAGAGTGTGGGAATGGAGAGAGAGAGTGTGGGAATGGAGAGAGAGAGTGTGGGAATGGAGAGAGAGAGAGTGTGGGAATGGAGAGAGAGAGTGTGGGAATGGAGAGAGAGGGAGTGTGGGAATGGAGAGAGAGAGAGAGTGTGGAAATGGAGAGAGAGAGTGTGGAAATGGAGAGAGAGAGTGTGGAAATGGAGAGAGAGAGTGTGGAAATGGAGAGAGAGGGAGTGTGGGAATGGAGAGATAGAGAGGGGAGTGTGGGAATGGAGAGAGAGGGGAGTGTGGGAATGGAGAGAGAGAGAGAGTGAGTGTGGGAATGGAGAGAGAGAGTGTGGGAATGGAGAGAGAGAGTGTGGGAATGGAGAGAGAGTGATGGAATGGAGAGTGAGGGAGTGTGGGAATAGAGAGTGAGGGAGTGTGGAATGGAGAGAGAGAGGGGAGTGTGGGAATGGAGAGAGAGAGAGAGAGAGAGTGTGGGAATGGGAATGGAGAGAGAGAGTGTGGGAATGGGAATGGAGAGAGAGGGAGTGTGGGAATGGAGAGAGAGAGGGAGTGTGGGAATGGGGAGAGAGAGGGAGTGTGGGAATGGAGAGAGAGGGAGTGTGGGAATGGAGAGAGAGGGAGTGTGGGAATGGACAGAGAGAGGGAGTGTGGGAATGGACAGAGAGAGGGAGGGTGTGGGAATGGAGAGAGTGATGGAATGGAGAGAGAGGGAGTGTGGGAATGGAGAGAGAGGGAGTGTGGAATGGACAGAGAGAGGGAGGGTGTGGGAATGGAGAGAGTGATGGAATGGAGAGAGAGGGAGTGTGGGAATGGAGAGAGCGAGGGGAGTGTGGGAATGGAGAGAGAGAGAGAGTGTGGGAATGGGACTGGAGAGAGAGAGTGTGTGGGAATGGGACTGGAGAGAGAGAGTGTGTGGGAATGGAGAGAGAGGGGAGTGTGGGAATGGACAGAGAGAGAGGGAGTGTGGGAATGGAGAGAGAGAGTGTGTGGGAATGGAGAGAGAGTGTTGGAATGAGAGAGGGAGTGTGGGAATGGAGAGAGAGAGAGGGAGTGTGGGAATGGACAGAGAGAGAGGGAGTGTGGGAATGGAGAGAGGGAGTGTGGGAATGGAGAGAGAGAGAGAGAGTATGGGAATGGAGAGAGAGAGAGGGCGTCTCTCTCTGTAATGGAGAGAGTTAGAGAGAGTCTGTATCTCTTAATGAGAGAGGGAGAGAGGACGTATGGGAATGGAGAGAGAGAGGGAGTGTGGGAATGGAGAGAGAGAGATAGAGAGTGTCGGAATGGAGAGTGAGAGAGGGAGTGTCGGAATGGAGAGTGAGAGAGGGAGTGTGGGAATGGAGAGAGAGAGAGAGATGGAGTGAGTGTGGGAATGGAGAGAAGAGAGAGAGGTAGTGTGGGAATGGAGAGAGAGAGGGAGTGAGTGTGGGAATGGAGAGAGAGAGAGCGGGAGTATGGGAATGGAGAGAGAGAGAGAGAGAGAGTATGGGAATGGAGAGAGAGAGAGAGAGAGAGAGAGTGTGGCAATGGAGAGAGAGAGGGAGTGTTGGAAAGGAGAGAGATGGAGTGTGGGAATGGAGAGAGAGAGGGAGTGAGTGTGGGAATGGAGAGAGAGGGAGGGAGTGTGGGAATGGAGAGAGATAGTGTGTGGGAATGGAGAGAGAGAGAGAGTGATGGAATGGAGAGAGAGAGAGTGATGGAATGGAGAGAGAGGGAGTGTGGGAATGGAGAGAGAGGGGAGTGTGGGAATGGAGAGAGAGGGGAGTGTGGGAATGGAGAGAGGGAGTGTGGGAATGAGAGAGGGAGTGTGGGAATGGAGAGAGAGAGAGAGAGAGGGAGTGTGGAATGGAGAGAGAGAGAGGGAGTGTTGGAAAGGAGAGAGATGGAGTGTGGGAATGGAGAGAGAGAGAGAGTGATGGAATGGAGAGAGAGGGAGTGTGGGAATGGAGAGAGAGGGAGTGTGGGAATGGAGAGAGAGAGGGGAGTGTGGGAATGGAGAGAGAGAGGGGAGTGTGGGAATGGAGAGAGAGAGGGGAGTGTGGGAATGGAGAGAGAGAGAGAGTGTGGGAATGGAGAGAGAGAGTGTGGGTGTGGGAATGGAGAGAGAGAGTGTGGGAATGGGAATGGAGGGAGAGAGTGTGGGAATGGAGAGAGAGGGAGTGTGGGAATGGACAGAGAGAGAGGGAGTGTGGGAATGGAGAGAGAGGGAGTGTGGGAATGGAGAGAGAGGGAGTGTGGAAATGGAGAGAGAGGGAGTGTGGGAATGGAGAGATAGAGAGAGAGTATGGGAATGGAGAGATAGAGAGAGAGTATGGGAATGGAGAGAGAGGGAGGGAGTGTGGGAATGGAGAGAGAGGGAGGGAGTGTGGGAATGGAGAGAGAGGGAGGGAGTGTGGGAATGGAGAGAGAGGTAGGGAGTGTGGGAATGGAGAGAGAGAGTGTGAGGGAATGGAGAGACAGGGAGTGTGGGAATGGACAGAGAGAGAGTGGGAATGGAGAGAGAGAGAGTGTGGGAATGGAGAAAGAGAGAGAGAGAGAGTGATGGAATGGAGAGTGAGGGAGTGTGGGAATGGAGAGAGAGAGGGGAGTGTGGGAATGGAGATAGAGAGAGTGGGAATGGGAATGGAGAGAGAGAGTGTGGGAATGGAGAGAGAGAGTGTGGGAATGGAGAGAGAGAGAGGGAGTGTGGGAATGGGGAGAGAGAGAGGGAGTGTGGGAATGGAGAGAGAGGGAGTGTGGGAATGGAGAGACAGGGAGTGTGGGAATGGACAGAGGGAGAGTGGGAATGGAGAGAGAGAGAGTGTGGGAATGGAGAGAGAGAGAGAGGGAGTGTGGGAATGGAGAGAGAGAGAGGGAGTGTGGGAATGGAGAGAGAGGGAGTGTGGGAATGGAGAGATAGTGAGAGAGTATGGGAATGGAGAGAGAGAGAGGGAGGGAGTGTGGGAATGGAGAGAGAGTGATGGAATGGAGAGAGAGGGAGTGTGGGAATGGAGAGAGAGGGGGAGTGTGGGAATGGAGAGAGAGAGAGAGAGTATGGGACTGGAGAGAGAGAGTGTGTGGGAATGGAGAGAGAGGGAGTGTGGGAATGGACAGAGAGAGAGGGAGTGTGGGAATGGAGAGAGAGAGTGTGTGGGAATGGAGAGAGAGAGTGTGGGAATGAGAGAGGGAGTGTGGGAATGGACAGAGAGAGAGGGAGTGTGGGAATGGAGAGAGAGGGAGTGTGGGAATGGAGAGATAGAGAGAGAGTATGGGAATGGAGAGAGAGTGAGTGTGGGAATGGAGAGAGAGGGAGGGAGTGTGGGAATGGAGAGAGAGAGTGTGTGAGAATGGAGAGAGAGAGAGTGATGGAATGGAGAGAGAGGGAGTGTGGGAATGGAGAGAGAGGGAGTGTGGGAATGGAGAGAGAGAGAGAGTGATGGAATGGAGAGAGAGGGAGTGTGGGAATGGAGAGAGAGGGAGTGTGGGAATGGAGAGGGTGTGTGGGATTGGAGAGAGAGAGAGTGTGGGAATGAAGAGAGAGAGAGTGTGTGGGAATGAAGAGAGAGAGAGAGTGTGGGAATGAAGAGAGAGAGGGAGTGTGGGAATGGAGAGAGAGGGAGAGTGGGAATGGAGAGAGAGAGATGGAGTGTGGGAATGGAGAGAGAGAGATGGAGAGTGTGGGAATGGAGAGAGAGAGAGGGCGTGTGGGAATGGAGAGAGAGAGGGGGGTGTGTGGGAATGGAGAGAGAGAGAGAGAGAGAGAGAGGGAGTGTGGGAATGGAGAGAGAGCGAGTGTGGGAATGGAGAGAGAGTGAGTGAGTGTGGGAATGGAGAGAGAGTGAGTGAGTGTGGGAATGGAGAGAGAGAGAGGGTGTGGGAATGGAGAGAAGGAGAGCGAGTGGGAATGGAGAGAGAGAGGGGGAGCGAGTGTGGGAATGGAGAGAGAGAGAGAGAGAGAGAGAGTGGGAATAGAGAAAGAGGGAGTGTGGGAATGGCGAGAGAGAGACAGTGTGAGTGTGGGAATGGAGAGAGAGAGAGAGAGTCGGAATAGAGAGAGGGGGGTTTGTGTGAGAATAGAGAGAGAGTAGAAACACAGAAAATAGGTGCAGGAGTAGGCCATTCGACCCTTCGAGCCTGTACCACCATTCAATAAGATCATGGCTGATCATTCCCTCAGTACCCCTTTCCTGCTTTCTCTCCATACCCCTTGATCCCTTTAGCCGTAAGGGCCACATCTAACTTCCTCTTGAATATATCCACCGAACTGGCCCCAACAACTCTCTGTGGTAGAGAATTCCACAGGTTCACAATTCTCTGAGTGAAGAAGTTTCTCCTCATCTCGGTCCTAAATGGCTTACCCCTTATCCTTAGACTGTGACCCCTGGTTCTGGACTTCCCCAACATCGGGAACATTCTTCCTGCATCTAACCTGTCCAGTCCTGTCAGCATTTTATATGTTTCTATGAGATCCCCTCTCATCCTTCTAAACTCCAGTGTATAAAGGCCCAGTTGATCCAGTCTCTCCTCATATGTCAGTCCTGCCATCCCGGGAATCAGTCTGGTGAACCTTCGCTGCACTCCCTCAATAGCAAGAACGTCCTTCCTCAGATTAGGAGACCAAAACTGAACACAATATTCCAGGTGAGGCCTCACCAAGGCCCTGTACAACTGCAGTAAGACCTCCCTGCTCCTATACTCAAATCCCCTCGCTATGAAGGCCAACATACCATTTGCCTTCTTCACTGCCTGCTGTACCTGCATGCCAACTTTCAATGACTGATGTACCATGACACCCAGGTCTCGTTGCACCTCCCCTTTTCCTAATCTGCCACCATTCAGATAATATTCTGCCTTCCTGTTTTTGCCCCCAAAGTGGATAACCTCACATTTATCCACATTATACTGCATCTGCCATGCATTTGCCCACTCACCTAACCTGTCCAAGTCACCCTGCAGCCTCTTAGCATCCTCCTCACAGCTCACACCGCCACCCAGCTTAGTGTCATCTGCAAACTTGGAGATATTACACTCAATTCCTTCATCTAAATCATTGATGTATATTGTAAAGAGCTGGGGTCCCAGCACTGAGCCCTGCGGCACTCCACTAGTCACTGCCTGCCATTCTGAAAAGGACCCGTTTATCCCGACTCTCTGTTTCCTGTCTGCCAACCAGTTCTCTATCCACGTCAGTACATTACCCCCAATACCATGTGCTTTAATTTTGCACACCAATCTCTTGTGTGGGACCTTGTCAAAAGCCTTTTGAAAGTCCAAATACACCACATCCACTGGTTCTCCCTTGTCCACTCTACTAGTTACATCCTCAAAAAATTCCAGAATATTCGTTAAGCATGATTTCCCTTTCATAAATCCATGCTGACTTGGACCGATCCTGTCACTGCTTTCCAAATGCGCTGCTATTTATCCTTAATAATTGATTCCAACATTTTCCCCACTACTGATGTCAGACTAACCGGTCTATAATTACCCGCTTTCTCTCTCCCTCCTTTTTTAAAAAGTGGTGTTACATTAGCTACCCTCCAGTCCATAGGAACTGATCCAGAGTCGATAGACTGTTGGAAAATGATCACCAATGAGAGAGAGGGGGAGTGTGGGAATAGAGAGAGCGAGAGAGAGAGTGTGGGAATGGAGAGAGAGAGAGTGTGTGTGGGGAAGCAGTTAGACAGTGAGGGCTGCCTGACCCGCTGAGAGTTCTAGCATTTTTTGTTTTATTCCAGATTCCAGCATATGCAGTATTTTGCTTTTGTTGTACAGAGTGAAGGTACTGCCCCTCCGACAGTGCGGCACTCCCTCAGTACTGCCCCTCCGACAGTGCGGCACTCCCTCAGTACTGCCCCTCCGACAGTGCGGCACTCCCTCAGTACCGCCCCTCCGACAGTGCGGCACTCCCTCAGTACTGCCCCTCCGACAGTGCGGCACTCCCTCAGTACCGCCCCTCCGACAGTGCGGCACTCCCTCAGTACTGCCCCTCCGACAGTGCGGCACTCCCTCAGTACCGCCCCTCCGACAGTGCGGCACTCCCTCATACTGCCCCTCCGACTGTGCGGGACTCCCTCAGTACTGCCCCTCCGACAGTGCGGCGCTCCCTCAGTACTGCCCCTCCGACAGTGCGGCACTCCCTCAGTACTGCCCCTCCGACAGTGCGGCGCTCCCTCAGTACTGCCCCTCCGTCAGTGCGGCACTCCCTCAGTACTGCCCCTCCGACAGTGCGGCGCTCCCTCAGTACTGCCCCTCCGACAGTGCGGCGCTCCCTCAGTACTGCCCCTCCGACAGTGCGGCGCTCCCTCAGTACCGCCCCTCCCTCAGTACTGCCCCTCCGACAGTGCGGCGCTCCCTCAGTACTGCCCCTCCGACAGTGCTCCCTCAGTACTGCCCCTCCGACAGTGCGGTACTCCCTCAGTGCTGCCCCTCCGACAGTGCGGCGCTCCCTCAGTACCGCCCCTCCCTCAGTACTGCCCCTCCGACAGTGCTCCCTCAGTACTGCCCCTCCGACAGTGCGGCACTCCCTCAGTACTGCCCCTCCGACAGTGCGGCACTCCCTCAGTACCGCCCCTCCGACAGTGCGGCACTCCCTCAGTACTGCCCCTCCGACAGTGCGGCGCTCCCTCAGTACTGCCCCTCCGACAGTGCGGCACTCCCTCAGTACTGCCCCTCCGACAGTGCGGCACTCCCTCAGTACTGCCCCTCCGACAGTGCGGCGCTCCCTCAGTACTGCCCCTCCGACAGTGCGGCGCTCCCTCAGTACACCTCTCTCACTGCGCTGGAGTGAGAGCTGGATTTTGTGTTCGGTTTATAAATGACGTTGACCCTGTTCCTTTCACCCCTCGATCCAGCGTTCCCTCGGCTGTTGATCAGGTATGGCACTGCCCGAGACCCACCAATGGCCCTTTGAGCAGCAGAAGCAGAGGGCAGCGGACATAGTTCACCTCCTGTCCCTCTACACCAACATCCTGGACTCCTATGTGATTGTAAGTCCACGTTGGGAGTGTCCTGGGGCTAAAGTGTCTCTTCGATTTGCGTGTCGGGCTTGAGGCTGCGTCGCGATGTGGCTCGGTGTGTAGAACCAGCTCCTCCTGTTCCTTACATACCTTGGGGCATTGATCGAGAATGTTTAACTTAAGTAAGGTCCTATTGATTTCCCTCTGCACTCCTCCTGTCCTACAGCTAACGTTCTTTCTCCCCCTTCGCTCTCTCTCCTCCTCCGATCCTAGGAATTTTTCAGTGAAAACCTCTGGGAGTTGGTGCCTTGTTCCTGGCGGGAGACCCTGTCCGATTTAAAGGCCCCACAGTTGTCAATGTTGCTACTGGAGCAAGGACCCTGCGCTGGGTAAGGCATGGTTTCCGGCCTAGTGCTGATGGCAATTACTACTTTCATTTATATAGTGCCTTTAACATCCCGAGGAACGTTAGCAAACAGAGTTTGACACCATTTCGCTGATGAGTTCGATTTGCTGCAGTTCGTAGAAACCCTTTTTTAAATACCTTCTGTGGACTATTCATTCGTATAGATTCGTTCATTTATTGCCCATCCCGAATCGCCCCGTGAGAAGGTGGTGGTGAGCCGCCTTCTTGAACCGCTGCAGTCCGTGTGGTGAAGGTGCTCCCACAGTGCTGTTAGGGAGGGAGTTCCAGGATTGTGACCCAGCGACGATGAAGGAACGGCCGATATATTTCCCAGTCGGGATGGTGTGTGACTGGGAGGGGAACGTGGAGGTGGTGGTGTTCCCATGCACCTGCTGCCCTTGTCCTTCTAGGTGGTAGAGGTCGCGGGTTTGGGAGTTGCCGCGGTGCATGGTGTAGATGGTACACACTGCAGCCACGGTGCGCCGGTGGTGGAGGGAGTGAGTGTTGAAGGTGGTGGAGGGAGTGAGTGTTGAAGGTGGTGGGTAGCGTGGCCCATCGAGCGGCTGCTTTGTCCTGGATGGTGTCGAGCTTCTCGAGTGTTGTTGGAGCTGCAACTCACCCAGGCAAGTGGGGAGTGTTCCATCACACTCCTGACTTGTGGCTTGTAGATGGTGGAGAGGCTTTGGGGAGTCAGGAGGTGAGACACTGACTGCAGAATACCCAGCCTCTGACCCGCTCTTGTGGCCTGTTTGCTGTGGTGTGCTGTTTAAGTAGACACTGTCGACGGTTTGCTGTAAATCCCACCCTGCCTCCACCATTGGCTGGCTCAGTGATGTCGTATGCAACTATTCCAGTAGGTGGCAATAGCACACCACATACACACCACTTTCACACAGGGAGGTATTATTTACATAGAGAATAGGTGCAGGAATAGGCCATTCGGCCCTTCGAGCCTGCACCACCATTCAATAAGATCATGGCTGATCATTCCCTCAGTACCCCATTCCTGCTTTCTCTCCATACCCCCTGATCCCTTTAGCCGTAAGGGCCACATTTAACTCCCTTTTGAATATATCTAACGAACTGGCCTCAACAACTCTCTGCGGTAGAGAATTCCACAGGTTCACAATTCTCTGGGTGAAGAAGTTTCTCCTCATCTCGGTCCTAAATGGCTTACCCCTTATCCTTAGACTGTGACCCCTGGTTCTGGACTTCCCCAACATCGGGAACATTCTTCCTGCATCTAACCTGTTCAATCCCGTCAGAATTTTATATGTTTCTATGAGATCCCCTCTCATCCTTCTAAACTCCAGTGAATACAGGCCCAGTCGATCCAGTCTCTCCTCATATGTCAGTCCTGCCATCCCGGGAATCAGTCTGGTGAACCTTCGCTGCACTCCCTCAATAGCAAGAATGTCCTTCCTCAGATTAGGAGACCAAAACTGTACACAATATTCCAGATGTAGAAGATACGTCTGCAGGGTTATATACATCATACCTTATCGAAGGTCGTGCGTATCGGGAGGCTGAGTGGGAAAATAACGAGACAGAAAACTTATGACATACGGAATACTTGCCTTTATTAGCTGAGGTGTAGAATACAAGAGCAAGGAGGTTAGGCTTGAACTGTATAAAACATTAGTTAGGCCACAGCTGGAGTACTGCGTGCAGTTCTGGACACCGCATTACAGGAAAGATGTGATTGCACTGGAGAGGGTACAGAGGAGATTTACCAGGATGTTGCACTGGAGAGGGTACAGAGGAGATTTACCAGGATGTTGTACTAGAGAGGGTACAGAGGAGATTTACCAGGATGTTGCACGAGAGAGGGTACAGAGGAGATTTACCAGGATGTTGTACTAGAGAGGGTACAGAGGAGATTTACCAGGATGTTGCACGAGAGAGGGTACAGAGGAGATTTACCAGGATGTTGCACTGGAGAGGGTACAGAGGAGATTTACCAGGATGTTGCACGAGAGAGGGTACAGAGGAGATTTACCAGGATGTTGCACTGGAGAGGGTACAGAGGAGATTTACCAAGATGTTGCACTAGAGAGGGTATAGAGGAGATTTACCAGGATGTTGCACTGGAGAGGGTACAGAGGAGATTTACCAAGATGTTGCACTGGAGAGGGTACAGAGGAGATTTACCAGGATGTTGCACTGGAGAGGGTACAGAGGAGATTTACCAGGATGTTGCACTGGAGAGGGTACAGAGGAGATTTACCAGGATGTTGCACTGGAGAGGGTACAGAGGAGATTTACTAGGATGTTGCACTGGAGAGGGTACAGAGGAGATTTACCAGGATGTTGCACTGGAGAGGGTACAGAGGAGATTTAACAGGATGTTGCACTGGAGAGGGTACAGAGGAGATTTACCAGGATGTTGCACTGGAGAGGGTACAGAGGAGATTTACTAGGATGTTGCACTGGAGAGGGTACAGAGGAGATTTACCAGGATGTTGCCTGGACTGGAGAATTTTAGCGATGAGGAAAGATTGGATAGGCTGGGGTTGTTTTCTTTGGAACAGAGGAGGCTGAGGGGAGACCTGATTGAGGGGTATAAAATGATGAGGGGCCTGGATAGAGTGGATAGGACGGACCTGTTTCCCTCGGCAGAGGGGGTCAACAATCAGGGGGCAGAGATTGAAAGTAATTGGGGGGAGGTTTAGAGGGGATTTGAGGGGAAATGTCTTCACCCAGAGGGTGGTGGGGGTCTGGGGGGGAACTCACTGCCTGAAAGGGTGGTAGAGGCAGAGACCCTCACCACATTTGGACGTGCAGCTTGAAGTGCCGTAACCCACAGGGCTACGGACCGAGAGCCGGAAAGTGGGATTAGGCCGGGTGGTCTTGGTCGGCCGGTGTGGACACGATGGGCCGAATGGCCTCCTCCCGTGCTGTAAATCTCTCTGATTGTATAAAACCAGTGACCCGTTCTCTCTCTCTCTCTCTCTGTCTGTCTTCTCTCTCCAGCCGCCAGTCGGTGTGGCCACTCTCACTGCTGGCTTACAGGGCGGCAGCTCACGCGCTGGCCTTCCCTCGCCAGCCCCGGGAAGCCTGCTCCCCTCCACCCCACGTCCCATCGGGAGCCGGGCCGGGGGGCCAGGAATTCCGGGCCGACTGCAGCCACAGCCCGAGGATAAGCCGCCTTTTCTGCAAGCACGTCAAGCCGAAGAAACAGCACGAGATTCAGCGGCTGGGCGCAGTAAGGGAACCGTCACATCGCGGGAGGGTCGGTAACCAGAGAGACACGGATCGGAGATTGTTGTACTGTATTTGCCTCGAGGGTTCTTTGCTCAAGAATTTGCGATTAAGAACTAGTTGGTTTATTAGCAAAAGGTTTTAACAATCACACGACACATTACCGGTTCATCCACCAGGCTCACAACCACCTGCCCCGTCGTAGATGCCCCGAACCCAACGGGCCGGGGTTTTATTGAGTCTTGTGAACATCACGTGACTGGCTAAGCCCCTCCCCAACTCAACAGCTCTACAACTATTTTGAACTAAACTTGAAATCAAACGCCCTCTTTTGGTCAGGGCACTTTGAACCCAGAAATTTAGAAATTAACTGCCCCTCCGACAATGCAGCGCTCTTTCAGTACTGTCCTTCTGTTGCCGGGGGGGGGGCGATGATGCACTCCAGTCCCTCCGGCGCCCGCCTCTCGCGGAAGGCCGCGAGCGTACCGGTGGACACCGCGTGCTCCGTCTCCAGGGGACACCCTGGCCCGGATGTAACCGCGGAAGAGAGGCAGGCAGTCGGGGCTGAACGACCCCCTTGACCGCCCGCTGCCTGGACCGGCTGATGGCCCCCTTGGCCGTGCCCAGGAGCAGTCCTACGAGGAGGCCCTCGGACCTACCCGCTCCCCTCCGCACAGGGTGCCCAAAGATCAGGAGCGTGGGACTGAAGTGCAGCCAGAATTTGAGGAGCAGCCCCTTCAGATATTGGAACAGGGGGCTGCAACCTCGCACACTGACCGCTACACGTGGAACACGGACTCCCAACAGTTCTACCTTACAATAATGCTGGGAGATGTTGCACGTGGGAATGTATCTGGGCGATTTATATTGTAACAGGGTTGTGTGGCAGATGCAGGCTGCGCTGAGGGCTATGACTGGTGTAACGGGTCGCGATACGGGAGGCCGAGAGATAAACGCCAACCTGCCCCACAAAATGTTCTTTGAACATGTCTTCCCCGTTCCCCCACAGCTGGTCAAGAAGCTCTGCGACTCCACGGGGTGCGAGCGTGTGGTGGACATTGGATCTGGGCAGGTACGGTAGGCCACACACCGAGCGAGCGCCCCGGGGGGCTGTACATAACCCTCTCTCACTCCTCTGTGGGGGGGGGGGGGGGGGGGAACAGAGGGGGCGTTACTCTCCCATCATGTGCACCTCCCACATCCCTTTCTGTTGTGTGTATCCTGCATAAACGACCAATTCCCCGTCTCCCGCCCCCCGAACTCTCTCCCCCCTCCCCATTCTCCCAAACACTGTCCCCGACCCCCCCTCAACTCTGCCCCCCCCCCAAAACTTGGCTCCCTAACGCCCCCCTCCCCTCAACTCCTTGTCCCCTGCCTCGCTCCCCAAACCCTGACCGTATGACCCCCACTCCCTGACCCCCACTCCCTGACCCTATGACCCCCACTCCCGGACACCATGACCCCCACTCCCTGACCCTATGACCCCCACTCCCAGACACCATGACCCCCCACTCCCTGACCCTATGACCCCCACTCCCTGACCCTATGACCCCCACTCCCGGACACCATGACCCCCACTCCCTGACCCTATGACCCCCACTCCCGGACACCATGAACCCCCACTCCCTGACCCTATGACCCTCACTCCCGGACACCATGACCCCCCCCACTCCCTGACCCTATGATCCCCCCCACTCCCTGACCCTATGACCCCCACTCCCGGACCCTATGACCCCCACTCCCTGACCCTATGACCCCCACTCCTGGACACCATGACCCGCACTCCCTGACACCATGACCCCCACTCCCGGACACCATGACCCCCCCCACTCCCTGACCCTATGACCCCCACTCCCTGACCCTATGACCCCCACTCCCTGACCCTATGACCCGCACTCCCTGACCCTATGACCCCCACTCCCTGACCCTATGACCCCCACTCCCGGACACCATGACCCCCACTCCCGGACACCATGACCCCCCAGCTCCCTGCCGCCACGCTTGTGTCGTCATTTATCACTGTTCAATGAATATGTCAACGTTTCCCGTTCGGTTTTGCTCGGTCGTTGTCACGGTGCAGTGTGTTCGGGGCTGAGGCCGAGGGGAGATCAGGGGGGCACTGATACAGCAGGACAGGCAGCCGAGCCTCAGCGTCTGGGTGACCGAGGGGGAAAGACAAGAATTAGGAGCAGGAGTCGGCCATTCGGCCCCTCGAGCCTGCTCCGCCATTCAATGAGATCACGGCTGATCTTCCACCTCAACTCCACTTTCCCCCCCGATCCCTCGATTCCCCTCGATATCCAACAATCTCTCGATCTCAGCCTTGAATATACTCAACGACTGAGCCTCCACAGCCCTCGGGGGGCAGAGAATTCCAAAGATTCACCCCCCTCTGAGTGAAGAAATTCCTCCTCATCTCAGTCCTCAATGGCCGAGCCCTTATCCTGAGACTGTGTGACCCCCTGGTTCTAGACTCCCCAGCCCGGGGAGAAACACCCTCCCTGCATCTACCCTGTCAATCCCTGTAAGAATTTTCTAGGGAACAATCAGCCTCGGTTCCCACTTCCAGTCACTGGCCTCCAGCTGGACCAACTGGAAGGTAGGCCCCATCGGTGAGGCCTTCCATATTCGAATAGTCATCCATCAATCACTGACTAAGCTAGCTCTGGAGGTGGGCAGCCAGCCCTCACCGAGCTATGTTCCCCCGCCCCCCCAGCGAAGGTCGGGGTCATTGGGGAGAGACAGGATCTATCGAAGGGCCGCGCTCCGTCTCACCCGGCTGTTCTTCTCCTGCAGGGTCACCTGTCTCGCTACCTGGCGTTCGGGCACGGGCTATGCCTGACCGGGGTGGAGGCGGGCACCCAGCTGGTGGCCACCGCACGCAGCTTTGACCGACAGCTGCTGCTCGCCCTGCACAAGGACGCGGCCAGGAGACGCAAGGTGTGGGGGGGGGGGGGTGTGAGCCGGGAACCCGGGCTGGGGCCGGGGGGGGGGGGAGGAAGGGAGGGAGAGTGGGGAGGGAGGGAGAGTGAGGGCCAGGAGGGATGGAGGAGACCAGGAGGAAGGGAGGGATGGAGGGGGCTGGTAGGGAGGGGGCTGGGAGGGAGGGAGTCGTTCGGGTGGGATGGGGGAGGGAGAAGGGGTCCAGGAGGGATGGAGGGAGTCGCGAGGGAGGAGGAGGGGTGTAGGGAGGGAAGGGGGGGGTCCAGGAGGGATGGAGGGAGTTGCGAGGGAGGAGGGGAGTCGGGAGGGATGGAGGGAGTCGCGAGGGAGGAGGGATGGAGGGAGTCGCGAGGGGGTGATGGAGGGAGGAGGGGAGTCGGGAGGGATTTGGGAGGGAAGGGGGGGTCCAGGAGGGAAGGGGGGATGGAGGGAGTCGGGAGGGATGGAGGTGGGGGGTAGGGAGGGAAGGGGGGATCCAGGAGGGAGGGGGGATGGAGGTGGGGGGGTCCAGGAGGGAGGGTGGGATGGAGGGAGTCGGGAGGGATTTGGGAGGGGTCCAGGAGGGAGGGGGGGAGGGAGGGATAGGGGGGTCCAGGAGGGAGGGTGTGATGGAGGGAGTCGGGAGGGATGGAGGTGAGGGGTAGGGAGGGATTTGGGAGGGATGGGGGGGTCCAGGAGGGAGGGTGGGATGGAGGAAGTCGGGAGGGAAGGGGGGGTCCAGGAGGGAGGGGGGATGGAGGGGTCCAGGAGGGAGGGATGGAGGGAGTCGGGAGGGAAGGGGGGGTCCAGGAGGGAGGGGGGATGGAGGGGTCCAGGAGGGAGGGATGGAGGGAGTCGGGAGGGAAGGGGGGGTCCAGGAGGGAGGGGGGATGGAGGGAGTCGGGAGGGATGGAGGGGTCCAGGAGGGAGGGTGGGATGGAGGGAGTCGGGAGGGATGGAGGTGGGGGGTAGGGAGGGATTTGGGAGGGAAGGGGGGGTCCAGGAGGGAGGGGGGGATGGAGGTGGGGGGAGGGAGGAATTTGGGAGGGATGGGGGGGGTCCAGGAGGGAGGGGGGGATGGAGGTGAGGGATGGGGGGGGGGGTCCAGGAGGGAGGGTGGGATGGAGGAAGTCGGGAGGGAAGGGGGGGTCCAGGAGGGAGGGGGGATGGAGGGAGTCGGGAGGGATGGAGGGGTCCAGGAGGGAGGGAGGGAAGGGGGGGTCCAGGAGGGAGGGAAGGGGGGTTCCAGGAGGGAGGGGGGATGGCGGGGTCCAGGAGGGAGGGTGGGATGGAGGAAGTCGGGAGGGAAGGGGTGGTCCAGGAGGGAGGGGGGATGGAGGGAGGGATGGAGGGAGTCGGGAGGGAAGGGGGGGTCCAGGATGGAGGGAGTCGGGAGGGAAGGGGGGGTCCAGGAGGGAGGGGGGGATGGAGGGGTCCAGGAGGGAGGGAAGGGGGGGTCCAGGAGGGAGGGAAGGGGGGGTCCAGGAGGGAGGGGGGATGGAGGGGTCCAGGAGGGAGGGTGGGATGGAGGGGTCCAGGAGGGAGGGTGGGATGGAGGAAGTCGGGAGGGAAGGGGGGGTCCAGGAGGGAGGGGGGAGGGAGGGGGGATGGAGGGGTCCAGGAGGGAGGGATGGAGGGAGTCGGGAGGGAAGGGGGGTCCAGGAGGGAGGGGGGGATGGAGGGAGTCGGGAGGGATGGAGGGGTCCAGGAGGGAGGGGGGGATGGAGGGAGTCGGGGTAAATGGTGCGTGTGTCCCAGTGGGAATGTGACTGTGACGTTTTGTTGTGTACAGACCGCGGATGGCCAGGAGGCCTGGGGCCCGGAGCCCGCCCGGATCCTGCTCCCGAGACATGTCGTGGGCCGCGTGGACCCCGGGGCGACCTGGCAAGACTTGGTGCGACTCCTGGAGCCGGAGGAGGGCAGCCCGGAGCGGGAGGGGTGGGGGTGGTGCCAGCCCTTCGTCCTGACGGGCCTCCACGCCTGCGGCGACCTGGGACCGGCCGCCCTCCGCCTCTTTGCCCACTGCCCCAGCGCCCGGGGAATCACCGCCGTCTCCTGCTGCTACATGAAAGCCTCGGCCTCCTCCTCGTCCTGCAGCGGGCCCGCGGACAGTGGCTACCCCATGAGCGCCTGGGTCCGTGCGCTGCCCGGACACGCACTGCCCTACAAGCTGCGGGAGACCGCCTGCCACGCGATCGAGGACTACGCCGGCCGGCTGAGGGTCCAGCACACGGGGCTGAGGGTCCACTGCTACCGAGCGGTGCTGGAGACCATCGTCCGGCGCCTCCGGCCTTCCGTCCGCCGGCCCGCCCTGCAGCTGGCCAGAAACGCCCACCTGCTCCCGTTTGACGAGTAAGGAACGGCAAGCTCCGCGGGGGTCCTCGCCGCGGTTTTAACGGCCGTCCGCCACCCCGCTTCGCAACACCGCCGGGTAACCGGTGCCGCGCTGGGAGAGGTTAGGGCAGCTCGGTGGGTTGTAAGGAGGACCGAGACAGAGAGAGGCGGAGAGGTTTAGGGAGGGAGTTCCAGAGCTTGGGGCCCAGGCAGCTGAAGGCACGGCCACCGATGGTGGAGCGATGGAAATGGGGGGATGGGCAAGAGGGCAGAATTGGAGGAGCTCGGAGGGGTGTAGGGGCTGGAGGAGGTTACAGAGATAGGGAGGGGTGTAGGGGCTGGAGGAGGTTACAGAGATAGGGAGGGGTGTAGGGGCTGGAGGGGTTACAGAGATAGGGAGGGGTGTAGGGGCTGGAGGAGGTTACAGAGATAGGGAGGGGTGTCGGGGCTGGAGGAGGTTACAGAGATAGGGAGGGGTGTAGGGCTGGAGGGGGGTTACAGAGATAGGGAGGGGTATAGAGGCTGGAGGGGGGTTACAGAGATAAGGAGGGGTGTAGGGGCTGGAGGGGGTTACAGAGATAGGGAGGGGTATAGAGGCTGGAGGGGGGTTACAGAGATAGGGAGGGGCTGGAGGGGGTTACAGAGATAGGGAGGGGTGTAGAGGCTGGAGGGGGGTTACAGGGATAGAGAGGGGTGTGGGGACTGGAGTGGGTTACAAGGATAGGGAGGAGGTTACAGGGATAGGGAGGGGTGTGGGGACTGGAGGGGGTTACAGAGATGGGGAGGGGTGTGGGGACTGGAGGGGGTTACAAGGATAGGGAGGGGTGTAGGGACTGGAGGGGGTTACAGAGATGGGGAGGGGTGTGGGGACTGGAGGGGGTTACAGAGATAGGGAGGGGTGTGGGGACTGAAGGGGGTTACAGAGATAGGGAGGCGTGTGGGGACTGGAGGGGGTTACAAGGATAGGGAGGGGGTTACAGAGATAGGGAGGGGTGTGGGGACTGGAGGGGGTTACAAGGTTAGGGAGGGGTTACAGGGATAGGGAGGGGTGTGTGGACTGGAGGGGGTTACAGGGATAGGGAGGGGGTTACAGGGATAGGGAGGGGGTTACAGGGATAGGGAGGGGGTTACAGGGATAGGGAGGGGTTACAGGGATAGGGTTACAGGGATCGGGAGGGGTTACAGGGATAGGGAGGGGTGTGGGGACTGGAGGGGGTTACAGGGATAGGGAGGGGTGTGGGGACTGGAGAGGTTACAGGGATAGGGACGGGTGTGGGGACTGGAGGGGTTACAGGGATAGGGAGGGGTGTGGGGACTGGAGGGGGTTACAGGGATAGGGAGGGGTGTGGGGACTGGAGGGTGTTACAGAGATAGGGAGGGGTGTGGGGACTGGAGGGGGTTACAGAGATAGGGAGGGGTGTGGGGACTGGAGGGGGTTACAAGGATAGGGAGGAGGTTACAGGGATAGAGAGCGGTGTGGGGACTGGAGGGGGTTACAAGGATAGGGAGGGGTGTGGGGACTGGAGGGGGTTACAAGGATAGGGAGGAGGTTACAGGGATAGAGAGGGGTGTGGGGACTGGAGTGGGTTACAAGGATAGGGAGGAGGTTACAGGGATAGGGAGGAGTGTGGGGACTGGAGGGGGTTACAAGGATAGGGAGGGGTGTATGGGCTGGAGGAGGTTACAGAGATAGGGAGGGGTTTAGGGGCTGGAGGGGGGTTACAGAGATAAGGAGGGGTGTAGGGGCTGGAGGGGGTTACAGAGATAGGGAGGGGTGTAGAGGCTGGAGGGGGGTTACAGAGATAGGGAGGAGTGTAGGGGCTGGAGGGGGTTACATAGATAGGTAGGGGCTGGAGGGGGTTACAGAGATAGGGAGGGGTATAGAGGCTGGAGGGGGGTTACAGAGATAGGGAGGGGTATAGAGGCTGGAGGGGGGTTACAGAGATAGGGAGGGGTGTAGATGCTGGAGGGGGGTTACAGAGATAAGGAGGGGTGTGGGGACTGGAGGGGGTTACAAGGATAGGGAGGAGGTTACAGGGATAGGGAGGGGTGTGGGGACTGGAGGGGGTTACAGAGATGGGGAGGGGTGTGGGGACTGGAGGGGGTTACAAGGATAGGGAGGGGTGTAGGGACTGGAGGGGGTTACAGAGATGGGGAGGGGTGTGGGGACTGGAGGGGGTTACAGAGATAGGGAGGGGTGTGGGGACTGAAGGGGGTTACAGAGATAGGGAGGCGTGTGGGGACTGGAGGGGGTTACAAGGATAGGGAGGGGGTTACAGAGATAGGGAGGGGTGTGGGGACTGGAGGGGGTTACAAGGTTAGGGAGGGGTTACAGGGATAGGGAGGGGGTTACAGGGATAGGGAGGGGTTACAGGGATAGGGTTACAGGGATCGGGAGGGGTTACAGGGATAGGGAGGGGTGTGGGGACTGGAGGGGGTTACAGGGATAGGGAGGGGGTTACAGGGATAGGGAGGGGTGTGGGGACTGGAGAGGTTACAGGGATAGGGACGGGTGTGGGGACTGGAGGGGTTACAGGGATAGGGAGGGGTGTGGGGACTGGAGGGGGTTACAGGGATAGGGAGGGGTGTGGGGACTGGAGGGGGTTACAGAGATAGGGAGGGGTGTGGGGACTGGAGGGGGTTACAAGGATAGGGAGGGGTGTGGGGACTGGAGGGGGTTACAAGGATAGGGAGGAGGTTACAGGGATAGAGAGGGGTGTGGGGACTGGAGTGGGTTACAAGGATAGGGAGGAGGTTACAGGGATAGGGAGGAGTGTGGGGACTGGAGGGGGTTACAAGGATAGGGAGGGGTGTAGGGACTGGAGGGCGTTACAGAGATAGGGAGGGGTGTGGGGACTGGAGGGGGTTACAGAGATGGGGAGGGGTGTGGGGACTGGAGGGGGTTACAAGGATAGGGAGGGGTGTAGGGACTGGAGGGCGTTACAGAGATAGGGAGGGGTGTGGGGACTGGAGGGGGTTACAGAGATAGGGAGGGGTGTGGGGACTGGAGGAGGTTACAAGGATAGGGAGGAGGTTACAGGGATAGAGAGGGGTGTGGGGAATGGAGGGGGTTACAAGGATAGGGAGGGGTGTAGGGACTGGAGGGCGTTACAGAGATAGGGAGGGGTGTGGGGACTGGAGGGGGTTACAGAGATAGGGAGGGGTGTGGGGACTGGAGGGGGTTACAAGGATAGGGAGGAGGTTACAGGGATAGAGAGGGGTGTGGGGACTGGAGTGGGTTACAAGGATAGGGAGGAGGTTACAGGGATAGGGAGGGGTGTGGGACTGGAGGGGGTTACAGAGATGGGGAGGGGTGTGGGGACTGGAGGGGGTTACAAGGCTAGGGAGGGGTGTAGGGACTGGAGGGCGTTACAGAGATAGGGAGGGGTGTGGGGACTGGAGGGGGTTACAGAGATAGGGAGGGGTGTGGGGACTGGAGGGGGTTACAGAGATAGGGAGGGGTGTAGGGGCTGGAGGGGGTTACAGAGATAGGGAGGGGTGTGGGGACTGGAGGGGGTTACAAGGATAGGGAGGAGGTTACAGGGATAGAGAGGGGTGTGGGGACTGGAGGGTGTTACAAGGATAGGGAGGAGGTTACAGGGATAGGGAGGGGTGTGGGGACTGGAGGGGGTTACAGAGATGGGGAGGGGTGTGGGGACTGGAGGGGGTTACAAGGCTAGGGAGGGGTGTAGGGACTGGAGGGCGTTACAGGGATAGGGAGGGGGTTACAGGGATAGGGAGGGGGTTACAGGGATAGGGAGGGCGTTACAGGGATAGGGAGGGGTTACAGGGATAGGGAGGGGTGTGGGGACTGGAGGGGGTTACAGGGATAGGGAGGGGGTTACAGGGATAGGGAGGGGTTACAGGGATAGGGAGGGGTTACAGGGATAGGGAGGGGTTACAGGGATAGGGAGGGGTGTGGGGACTGGAGGGGTTACAGGGATAGGGAGAGGGTTACAGGGATAGGGAGGGGTTACAGGGATAGGGAGGGGTTACAGGGATAGGGAGGGGTGTGGGGACTGGAGGGGTTACAGGGATAGGGAGGGGATTACAGGGATAGGGAGGGGTTACAGGGATAGGGAGGGGTTACAGGGATAGGGAGGGGTGTGGGGACTGGAGGGGGTTACAGGGATAGGGAGGGGTTACAGGGATAGGGAGGGGGTTACAGGGATAGGGAGGGGTGTGGGGACTGGAGGGGTTACAGGGATAGGGAGGGGGTTACAGGGATAGGGAGGGGTTACAGGGATAGGGAGGGGGTTACAGGGATAGGGAGGGGGTTACAGGGATAGGGAGGGGGTTACAGGGATAGGGAGGGGTGTGGGGACTGGAGGGGTTACAGGGATAGGGAGGGGTTACAGGGATAGGGAGGGGTTACAGGGATAGGGAGGGGTTACAGGGATAGGGAGGGGTTACAGGGATAGGGCGGGGTTACAGGGATAGGGAGGGGTGTGGGGACTGGAGGGGTTACAGGGATAGGGAGGGGTTACAGGGATAGGGAGGGGTGTGGGGACTGGAGGGGTTACAGGGATAGGGAGGGGTTACAGGGATAGGGAGGGGTTACAGGGATAGGGAGGGGTTACAGGGATAGGGAGGGGTTACAGGGATAGGGAGGGGGTTACAGGGATAGGGAGGGGTGTGGGGACTGGAGGGGTTACAGGGATAGGGAGGGGTTACAGGGATAGGGAGGGGGTTACAGGGATAGGGAGGGGTGTGGGGACTGGAGGGGTTACAGGGATAGGGAGGGGGTTACAGGGATAGGGAGGGGGTTACAGGGATAGGGAGGGGTGTGGGGACTGGAGGGGGTTACAGGGATAGGGAGGGGGTTACAGGGATAGGGAGGGGTTACAGGGATAGGGAGGGGTTACAGGGATAGGGAGGGGTTACAGGGATAGGGAGGGGGTTACAGGGATAGGGAGGGGGTTACAGGGATAGGGAGGGGGTTACAGGGATAGGGAGGGGGTTACAGGGATAGGGAGGGGGTTACAGGGATAGGGAGGGGGTTACAGGGATAGGGAGGGGTTACAGGGATAGGGAGGGGTGTGGGGACTGGAGGGGTTACAGGGATAGGGAGGGGTTACAGGGATAGGGAGGGGTTACAGGGATAGGGAGGGGTTACAGGGATAGGGAGGGGGTTACAGGGATAGGGAGGGGTTACAGGGATAGGGAGGGGTTACAGGGATAGGGAGGGGTTACAGGGATAGGGAGGGGTGTGGGGACTGGAGGGGTTACAGGGATAGGGAGGGGTTACAGGGATAGGGAGGGGTTACAGGGATAGGGAGGGGGTTACAGGGATAGGGAGGGGGTTACAGGGATAGGGAGGGGGTTACTGGGATAGGGAGGGGTTACAGGGATAGGGAGGGGTTACTGGGATAGGGAGGGGTGTGGGGACTGGAGGGGTTACAGGGATAGGGAGGGGTTACAGGGATAGGGAGGGGTGGGGACTGGAGGGGTTACAGGGATAGGGAGGGGTTACAGGGATAGGGAGGGGTTACAGGGATAGGGAGGGGTTACAGGGATAGGGAGGGGTTACTGGAATAGGGAGGGGTGTGGGGACTGGAGGGGTTACAGGGATAGGGAGGGGGTTACAGGGATAGAGAGGGGTGTGGGGACTGGAGGGGTTACAGGGATAGGGAGGGGGTTACAGGGATAGGGAGGGGTTACAGGGATAGGGAGGGGGTTACAGGGATAGGGAGGGGGTTACAGGGATAGGGAGGGGTTACAGGGATAGGGAGGGGTTACAGGGATAGGGAGGGGTTACAGGGATAGGGAGGGGTGTGGGGACTGGAGGGGTTACAGGGATAGGGAGGGGTTACAGGGATAGGGAGGGGGTTACAGGGATAGGGAGGGGTTACAGGGATAGGGAGGGGTTACAGGGATAGGGAGGGGTTACAGGGATAGGGAGGGGGTTACAGGGATCGGGAGGGGTTACAGGGATCGGGAGGGGTTACAGGGATAGGGAGGGGTGTGGGGACTGGAGGGGTTACAGGGATAGGGAGGGGTGTGGGGACTGGAGGGGTTACAGGGATAGGGAGGGGTTACAGGGATAGGGAGGGGTTACAGGGATAGGGAGGGGGTTACAGGGATAGGGAGGGGTTACAGGGATAGGGAGGGGGTTACAGGGATCGGGAGGGGTTACAGGGATAGGGAGGGGTGTGGGGACTGGAGGGGTTACAGGGATAGGGAGGGGTGTGGGGACTGGAGGGGTTACAGGGATAGGGAGAGGTGTGGGGACTGGAGGGGTTACAGGGATAGGGAGGGTGTGGGGACTGGAGGGGTTACAGGGATAGGGAGGGGTTACAGGGATAGGGAGGGGTTACAGGGATAGGGAGGGGTTACAGGGATAGGGAGGGGTTACAGGGATAGGGAGGGGTGTGGGGACTGGAGGGGTTACAGGGATAGGGAGGGGTGTGGGGACTGGAGGGGTTACAGGGATAGGGAGGGGTGTGGGGACTGGAGGGGTTACAGGGATAGGGAGGGGTGTGGGGACTGGAGGGGTTACAGGGATAGGGAGGGGTGTGGGGACTGGAGGGGTTACAGGGATAGGGAGGGGTGTGGGGACTGGAGGGGTTACAGGGATAGGGAGGGTGTGGGGACTGGAGGGGTTACAGGGATAGGGAGGGGTTACAGGGATAGGGAGGGGTTACAGGGATAGGGAGGGGTTACAGGGATAGGGAGGGTGTGGGGCCGGTGTAGGTCAGTGAGTACAGGAGGCGATGGTGAACGATATGAAAGGTTGTGTGTGTGTCGGGTGTTACTCACTAACCCTCAGCACAAGGCAGGCTCACGCTCGAGGAATTGTCGACACATCTGATTGAGGACTTTGCATGTTCCTGTTAATCTGTGTGGTCGTGCTGTGCTCTGGAAGTCCTGCTCAGGCCCTTCCCGGCTCCGCAGCGGGAGAAACCGGTGTGCCCCAAAAATAAATGCGCGGGTTCGTCGGTCCGTTG
This sequence comes from Pristiophorus japonicus, assembly GCF_044704955.1. NCBI lineage: Eukaryota > Metazoa > Chordata > Chondrichthyes > Pristiophoridae > Pristiophorus > Pristiophorus japonicus. The sequence continues at coordinate 26,185 of NW_027251501.1, forward strand.
CCGGCGGTAACGCCTCCCCCGTTTTGTCTCCACAGCTATGCCCGCGCTGGCCTGCGCCGGCTGGGTTTGGACCCCGAGACCCGGTGGGACACTGCTCTGGTGCAGTCGATGCTGGGACAGGAGGGGAAGGTCATTGCCTACTTCTGCCTCAATCTGCTGCTGGCCCCGGCCATCGAGACCCTCATCCTCCTCGACCGTCTCATCTACCTGCAGGAACAAGGTGGGAAGGGAAGGGGAGGGGATCCAGTGACTGGGGGGGGGCAGAGTACAGAGGCCGCTGGCTTCTTGGGGCAGAGGAACAAAGGGATCCGGTGTACAGATACATAGATCACTAAAAGGAGCAAAGCCATAAATACAAGCAAACAAAACACTAGGGGTCATTAACTTGTGTCAAACCTCAGTTAGACCACACTTGCAGCTCTGCGCACAGTTCTGGTCTCCATATACCTGGGTTAGACCACACTTGGAGCACCGTGCACAGTTCTGGTCTCCATATACCTGGGTTAGACCACACTTGGAGCACCGTGCACAGTTCTGGTCTCCATATACCTGGGTTAGACCACACTGGGAGCACCGTGCACAGTTCTGGTCTCCATATACCTGGGTTAGACCACACTTGGAGCACCGTGCACAGTTCTGGTCTCCATATACCTGGGTTAGACCACACTGGGAGCACCGTGCACAGTTCTGGTCTCCATATACCTGGGTTAGACCACACTTGGAGCACCGTGCACAGTTCTGGTCTCCATATACCTGGGTTAGACCGCACTTGGAGCACCGTGCACAGTTCTGGTCTCCGTATACCTGGGTTAGACCACACTTGGAGCACCGTGCACAGTTCTGGTCTCCATATACCTGGGTTAGACCACACTTGGAGCACTGTGCACAGTTCTGGTCTCCATATACCTGGGTTAGACCACACTTGGAGCACCGTGCACAGTTCTGGTCTCCATATACCTGGGTTAGACCACACTTGGAGCACCGTGCACAGTTCTGGTCTCCATATACCTGGGTTAGACCACACTTGGAGCACCGTGCACAGTTCTGGTCTCCATATACCTGGGTTAGACCACACTTGGAGCACCGTGCACAGTTCTGGTCTCCATATACCTGGGTTAGACCACACTTGGAGCACCGTGCACAGTTCTGGTCTCTATATACCTGGGTTAGACCACACTTGGAGCACTGTGCACAGTTCTGGTCTCTATATACCTGGGTTAGACCACACTTGGAGCACTGTGCACAGTTCTGGTCTCCATATACCTGGGTTAGACCACACTTGGAGCACTGTGCACAGTTCTGGTCTCCATATACCTGGGTTGGAGCACTGTGCACAGTTCTGGTCTCCTTATACCTGGGTTAGACCACACTGGGAGCACTGTGCACAGTTCTGGTCTCCATATACCTGGGTTAGACCACACTTGGAGCACCGTGCACAGTTCTGGTCTCCATATACCTGGGTTAGACCACACTTGGAGCACCGTGCACAGTTCTGGTCTCCATATACCTGGGTTAGACCACACTGGGAGCACTGTGCACAGTTCTGGTCTCCATATACCTGGGTTAGACCACACTTGGAGCACTGTGCACAGTTCTGGTCTCCATATACCTGGGTTGGAGCACTGTGCACAGTTCTGGTCTCCTTATACCTGGGTTAGACCACACTGGGAGCACTGTGCACAGTTCTGGTCTCCATATACCTGGGTTGGAGCACTGTGCACAGTTCTGGTCTCCTTATACCTGGGTTAGACCACACTGGGAGCACTGTGCACAGTTCTGGTCTCCATATACCTGGGTTAGACCACACTTGGAGCACCGTGCACAGTTCTGGTCTCCATATACCTGGGTTAGACCACACTTGGAGCACCGTGCACAGTTCTGGTCTCCATATACCTGGGTTAGACCACACTTGGAGCACTGTGCACAGTTCTGGTCTCCATATACCTGGGTTAGACCACACTTGGAGCACTGTGCACAGTTCTGGTCTCCATATACCTGGGTTGGAGCACTGTGCACAGTTCTGGTCTCCTTATACCTGGGTTAGACCACACTGGGAGCACTGTGCACAGTTCTGGTCTCCATATACCTGGGTTAGACCACACTGGGAGCACTGTGCACAGTTCTGGTCTCCATATACCTGGGTTAGACCACACTTGGAGCACCGTGCACAGTTCTGGTCTCCATATACCTGGGTTAGACCACACTTGGAGCACCGTGCACAGTTCTGGTCTCCATATACCTGGGTTAGACCACACTGGGAGCACTGTGCACAGTTCTGGTCTCCATATTATAAGAAGGATATAGAGGCACTGGAGAGGGTGCGGAGAAGAATGAGACCAGCTCTGAGAGCTTCTACCCTTCAGGGAAGACTGAACGGGACGGGGCTCTTTGCTCGAGAACAGAGCAGGCTGAGGGATGAGCTGATGGAGCTGTTTAAGAAAGTGGTCGACAGGGGAGACGTAGAGAGTGTTCCCCCTTGTGGGGGAGACCAGAACCAGGGGCCATCAATATCAGACAGTCACTGATAAACCCAACGGGGAATTCAGGAGAAACTTCTTTACCCAGAGAGCGGTGAGAATGTGGAACTCGCTGCCATAGGGAGAGGTTGAGGCGAATAGTGTCGAGGCATTTAAGGGGAAGTTGGATAAACACATGGGGGAGAGGGGAATAGAGGGATATGGTGATGGGGTGAGATGGAGAGGGCTGGTGTGGAACGTAAACCCCGGCACGGAGCGATGGGCCGAATGGTCTGTGTCTGTGCTGTACGGTCCGTGTGCGAAATATTGCTGCTGACGTTTTCGGACAGGGTGTGAAAGCCAGCCCGGGGTAGTGCTGGGACATGCTGTTCCGTAGTGCCGCTGTTGAGGGAGGCTGGCTCTCCCCAGGACATCTGGCACAGAGACCCATTCACTCCCTCTGCCCTATTGACCCACAATCGCCAAGGTTCACTTCCCATTCCCATTCAGCCCCTCCAGCCTGTTACACAGGAACAGGAGGAGGCCCATTCAGCCCCTCGAGCCTGTTACACAGGAACAGGAGGAGGCCCATTCAGCCCCTCGAGCCTGTTACACAGGAACAGGAGGAGGCCCTTTCAGCCCCTCGAGCCTGTTACACAGGAACAGGAGGAGGCCCATTCAACCCCTCGAGCCTGTTTCACAGGAACAGGAGGAGGCCCATTCAGCCCCTCGAGCCTGTTACACAGGAACAGGAGGAGGCCCATTCAGCCACTCAAGCCTGTTACACAGGAACAGGAGGAGGCCCATTCAGCCCCTCGAGCCTGTTACACAGGAACAGGAGGAGGCCCATTCAGCCCCTCGAGCCTGTTACACAGGAACAGGAGGAGGACCATTCAGCCCCTCGAGCCTGTTACACAGGAACAGGAGGAGGCCCATTCAGCCCCTCGAGCCTGTTACACAGGGACAGGAGGAGGCCCATTCAGCCCCTCGAGCCTGTTACACAGGAACAGGAGGAGGCCCATTCAGCCCCTGGAGCCTGTTACACTGGAACAGGAGGAGGCCCATTCAGCCCCTCGAGCCTGTTACACAGGAACAGGAGGAGGCCCATTCAGCCCCTGGAGCCTGTTACACAGGAACAGGAGGAGGCCCATTCAGCCCCTCGAGCCTGTTACACTGGAACAGGAAGAGGCCCATTCAGCCTCCATTTAATGAGATCGGGGCTGATCTGTGACCTAACTCCATCTACCCGCCCTGGTTAACCTTTAATACTCTCACCCGACAAAAAGCTATCAATTTGTGATTTGCAATTGATCCGTGGCCTCAACAGCTTTTTGGGGGAGAGAGTTCCAGATTCTCGCTGCCCTCCCCGACATCGCCCCTGAACGGCCTGGCTCTCAGTTTCAGGTGATGCCCCCTTGTTCTGGACTGAGGAGAGAGCTTCTCTTGATGTATCCTATTGAGTCTTTCCTTTGGAACCGAGGAGGCTGAGGGGAGACCTGATTGAGGTGTATAAAATGATGAGGGGCCTGGATAGAGTGGATAGGACGGACCTGTTTCCCTCGGCAGAGGGGTCAACAACCAGGGGGTCAGAGATTGAAAGTAATTGGGGGGAGGTTTAGAGGGGATTTGAGGGGCGGTGGGGGTCTGGAACTCACGGCCTGAAAGGGTGGTAGAGGCAGAAACCCTCACCACATTGGGATGTGCTCCTGAAGTGCCGTAACCTACAGGGCTACGGACCCGGAGGGGGAAAGTGGGGTTAGGCCGGGTGGCTCCTGGTCGGCCGGCGCGGAAACGATGGGCCGAATGGCCTCCTGTAAATGTCTCGGGTTCTCCGAGTCCTTTGATCATATTAAACCCCACCGTGCCTTTGAATTCCGGCTGCAGGGATCGAGTGCGCGCTGCTGCCATTGTTCGAGCCGCGCTTCAGCCCCAGGAACTTTGTGCTGGTGGGGGCGAAGGCCGGGGGCCGAGTCCGCGACCTCCTCCGCCCAGAAGAGGGCGCTCCCAGCGGCCAGGCCCAGGGGTCTCGGGGCCGTGAGGTTTGACCCGCGGGAAGGAGGGCACGGAGAAGATCCCTCTTCCCCCCCATCGCCGGACGGAGAGCCGATCCCTCCCCCCATCGCCGGACGGAGAGCCGATCCCTCCCCCCATCGCCGGACGGAGAGCCGATCCCTCCCCCCATCGCCGGACGGAGAGCCGATCCCTCCCCCCATCGCCGGACGGAGAGCCGATCCCTCCCCCCATCGCCGGACGGAGAGCCGATCCCTCCCCCCATCGCCGGACGGAGAGCCGATCCCTCCCCCCATCGCCGGACGGAGAGCCGATCCCTCCCCCCATCGCCGGACGGAGAGCCGATCCCTCCCCCCATCGCCGGACGGAGCGCCGATACCGGCTTTGAACCAACACGGCTGCTGCCACCGTGTATAACCGAGACTTTAACCGGACCGGAGACAGTCACACGGCGGGGCTGTGCCTGTATTTACCGATCACAGGGAGGCAGCTTGTTCTGCAAACACTGACACAGACTTCGATAAACAGACTCACCTCCTGACAGCAATGTTCACCATCTGTGGGCGTCCCAGAGAGCCTCACAGGCAATGAAGGACTTATTTCGGAGTGTGCTCACTGTTGTATTGTGGGAAACGCCAATTTGTGCACAGCAAGATCCCACACACAGCGATGTGATAATGACCCGGATCATCTGTTTTAGTGATGTTGGTCGAGGGATAAATATTGGCCCCAGGACACCGGGGAGAACTCCCCCTGCTCTTCTTCCAATAGTGGCCCCGGGATCTTTTACATCCACCCGAGAGGGCAGACGGGGCCTCGGTTTAACGTCTCATCCGAAAGATGGCACCTCCGACAGTGCGGCACTCCCTCAGTACTGCCCCTCCGACAGTGCGGTGCTCCCTCAGTACTGCCCCTCCGACAGTGCGGCACTCCCTCAGTACTGCCCCTCCGACAGTGCGGCACTCCCTCAGTACTGCCCCTCCGACAGTGCGGCACTCCCTCAGTACTGCCCCTCCGACAGTGCGGCGCTCCAACAGTGCGGCACTCCCTCAGTACTGCCCCTCCGACAGTGCAGCGCTCCGACAGTGCGGCACTCCCTCAGTACTGCCCCTCCGACAGTGCGGCGCTCCCTCAGTACCGCCCCTCCGACAGTGCGGCGCTCCCTCAGTACCGCCCCTCCGACAGTGCGGCGCTCCCTCAGTACTGCCCCTCCGACAGTGCGGCACTCCCTCAGTACTGCCCCTCCGACAGTGCGGCGCTCCCTCAGTACTGCCCCTCCGACAGTGCGGCGCTCCCTCAGTACTGCCCCTCCGACAGTGCGGCGCTCCCTCAGTACTGCCCCTCCGACAGTGCGGCGCTCCCTCAGTACTGCCCCTCCGACAGTGCGGCGCTCCCTCAGTACTGCCCCTCCGACAGTGCGGCGCTCCCTCAGTACTGCCCCTCCGACAGTGCGGCGCTCCCTCAGTACCGCCCCTCCGACAGTGCGGCGCTCCCTCAGTACTGCCCCTCCGACAGTGCGGCACTCCCTCAGTACTGCCCCTCCGACAGTGCGGGGCTCCCTCAGTACTGCCCCTCCGACAGTGCGGTGCTCCCTCAGTACCGCCCCTCCGACAGTGCGGCACTCCCTCAGTACTGCCCCTCCGACAGTGCGGCACTCCCTCAGTACTGCCCCTCCGACAGTGCGGCACTCCCTCAGTACTGCCGCTCCGACAGTGCGGCACTCCCTCAGTACTGCCGCTCCGACAGTGCGGCACTCCCTCAGTACCGCCCCTCCGACAGTGCGGCACTCCCTCAGTACTGCCCCTCCGACAGCGAAGGGGTTTGAAAGTACAGGTACACAGAACACCGAAAGCTCGCGAACCGGTACAAGAAAGGCTGATGGAAAGTTGGCCTTCAGCTCGGAGGCTGGAACTCAGGGGGAGGAAGTGATGCCTCAGCTGTACAGATCTCCAGTCCGACCCCACCTGCAGTAACTGCGGCCAGGGCTGGCCCCCACAGCTCGGGGAGGATATGTCTGCCTCGGGGTGGGAGCAGTCAGACTCAGCGGGATGTCGGGTGCTGGAACTGTTCGATGACGTGGCTTGTATTCCCCGGGGGTTGAAGGGGCAGCTCGGATGTGCACCCCCCGGACTGGAGAGGCAACGCATATTGCAGCTACGCCAAGAATCCACGGCCCGGTAAACAAATGGGACTGATCCGAAGTCGCGGGAAGAATTCTCCCGTCGTCCAGGAACCGCAGAGTTTCACTCAACTTTCCAATAAACAGCAGCAGAGTTTAACTATTTGTTTCAAGAAAAAACCTTTAATGATAGCGTGTGCGATGTGGCAAGCGAGATGTTGGAGGGTCCGTGCTGACCGAAGCTGACCGATGGGACACAGTGCGCCCCTCAGCCCAGCACAGGAACCCCTCCCCCGCTCTCGCTCTTCAATACCAGTACGACTTCCTTGGCCGGTTCGTTTCAATAATCCCCATCTTCCCCATCACATCTTCCTCGAAGGTGCACAGAGCAGGGGTGTACGAGGGCTCGAGAGCATCCTCCACACTGGTGTCCTTCGGTCCATCTAAACACAACCACACAACGGGGTTAGATACAGAGTAAAGCTCCCTCTACACTGTCCCATCAAACACTCCCAGGGCAGGTACAGGGGGTTAGATACAGAGTAAAGCTCCCTCTACACTGTCCCATCAAACACTCCCAGGGCAGGTACAGGGGGTTAGATACAGAGTAAAGCTCCCTCTACACTGTCCCATCACACACTCCCAGGGCAGGTACAGCACGGGGTTAGATACAGAGTAAAGCTCCCTCTACACTGTCCCATCAAACTCTCCCAGGGCAGGTACAGGGGGTTAGATACAGAGTAAAGCTCCCTCTACACTGTCCCATCAAACACTCCCAGGGCAGGTACAGCACGGGGTTAGATACAGAGTAAAGCTCCCTCTACACTGTCCCATCAAACACTCCCAGGGCAGGTACAGGGGGTTAGATACAGAGTAAAGCTCCCTCTACACTGTCCCATCAAACACTCCCAGGGCAGGTACAGCACGGGGTTAGATACAGAGTAAAGCTCCCTCTACACTGTCCCATCAAACACTCCCAGGGCAGGTACAGCACGGGGTTAGATACAGAGTAAAGCTCTCTCTACACTGTCCCATCAAACACTCCCGGGGCAGGTACAGGGGGTTAGATACAGAGTAAAGCTCCCTCTACACTGTCCCATCAAACACTCCCGGGGCAGGTACAGGGGGTTAGATACAGAGTAAAGCTCCCTCTACACTGTCCCAACAAACAGTCCCAGGGCAGGTACAGGGGGTTAGATACAGAGTAAAGCTCCCTCTACACTGTCCGATCAAGCACTCCCAGGGCAGGTACAGGGGGTTAGATACAGAGTAAAGCTCCCTCTACACTGCCCCATCAAACACTCCCAGGGCAGGTCCAGCACGGGGTTAGAAACATAGAAAAGAGGTGCAGGAGTAGGCCATTCAGCCCTTCTAGCCTGCACCGCCATTCAATGAGTTCATGGCTGAACATGAAACTTCAGTACCCACTTCCTGCTTTCTCACCATACCCCTTGATCCCCCGAGTAGTAAGGACTTCATCTAACTCCCTTTTGAATATATTTAGTGAATTGGCCTCAACTACTTTCTGTGGTAGAGAATTCCACAGGTTCACCACTCTCTGGGTGAAGAAGTTTCTCCTCATCTCGGTCCTAAATGGCTTACCCCTTATCCTCAGACTGTGACCCCTGGTTCTGGACTTCCTCAACATTGAGAACATTCTTCCTGCATCTAACCTGTCTAAACCCGTCAGAATTTTAAACGTTTCTATGAGGTCCCCTTTCATTCTTCTGAACTCCAGTGAATACAAGCCCAGTTGATCCAGTCTTTCTTGATAGGTCAGTCCCACCATCCCGGGAATCAGTCTGGTGAACCTTCGCTGCACTCCCTCAATAGCAAGAATGTCCTTCCTCAAGTTAGGAGACCAAAACTGTACACAATACTCCAGGTGTGGCCTCACCAAGGCCCTGTACAACTGTAGCAACACCTCCCTGCCCCTGTATTCAAATCCACTCGCTATGAAGGCCAACATGCCATTTGCTTTCTTAACCGCCTGCTGTACCTGCATGCTAACCTTCAATGACTGATGTACCATGACACCCAGGTCTCGTTGCACCTTCCCTTTTCCTAATCTATCACCATTCAGATAATAGTCTGTCTCTCTGTTTTTACCACCAAAGTGGATAACCTCACATTTATCCACATTATACTTCATCTGCCATGCATTTGCCCACTCACCTAACCTATCCAAGTCACTCTGAGGCTAATAGCATCCTCCTCGCAGCTCACACTGCCACCCAACTTAGTGTCATCCGCAAATTTGGAGATACTGCATTTAATCCCCTCGTCTAAATCATTAATGTACAATGTAAACAGCTGGGGCCCCAGCACAGAACCCTGCGGCACCCCACTAGTCACTGCCTGCCATTCTGAAAAGTACCCATTTACTCCTACTCTTTGCTTCCTGTCTGACAACCAGTTCTCAATCCACGTCAGTACACTACCCCCAATCCCATGTGCTTTAACTTTGCACATTAATCTCCTGTGTGGGACCTTGTCGAAAGCCTTCTGAAAGTCCAAATATACCACATCAACTGGTTCTCCTTTGTCCACTTTACTGGAAACATCCTCAAAAAATTCCAGAAGATTTGTCAAGCATGATTTCCCTTTCACAAATCCATGCTGACTTGGACCTATCATGTCACCATTTTCCAGATGCACTGCTATGACATCCTTAATAATTGATTCCATCATTTTACCCACTACCGATGTCAGGCTGACCGGTCTATAATTCCCTGTTTTCTCTCTCCCTCCTTTTTTAAAAAGTGGGGTTACATTGGCTACCCTCCACTCGATAGGAACTGATCCAGAGTCAATGGAATGTTGGAAAATGACTGTCAATGCATCCGCTATTTCCAAGGCCACCTCCTTAAGTACTCTGGGATGCAGTCCATCAGGCTCTGGGGATTTATCGGCCTTCAATCCCATCAATTTCACCAACACAATTTCCCGACTAATAAAGATTTCCCTCAGTTCCTCCTCCTTACTAGACCCTCCGACCCCTTTTATATCCGGAAGGTTTTTTGTGTCCTCCTCAGTGAATACCGAACCAAAGTACTTGTTCAATTGGTCTGCCATTTCTTTGTTCCCCGTTATGACTTCCCCTGATTCTGACTGCAGGGGACCTACGTTTGTCTTTACTAACCTTTTTCTCTTTACATACCTATAGAAACTTTTGCAATCCACCTTAAAGTTCCCTGCAAGCTTCTTCTCGTACTCCATTTTCCCTGCCCTAATCAAACCCTTTGTCCTCCTCTGCTGAGTTCTAAATTTCTCCCAGTCCCCAGGTTCGCTGCTATTTCTGGCCAATTTGTATGCTACTTCCTTGGCTTTAATACTATCCCTGATTTCCCTAGATAGCCACGGTTGAGCCACCTTCCCTTTTTTATTTTTACGCCAGACAGGAATGTACAATTGTTGTAATTCATCCATGCGGTCTCTAAATGTCTGCCATTGCCCATCCACAGTCAACCCCTTAAGTATCATTCGCCAATCTATCCTAGCCAATTCACGCCTCATACCTTCAAAGTTACCCTTCTTTAAGTTCTGGACCATGGTCTCTGAATTTACTGTTTCATTCTCCATCTTAATGCAGAATTCCACCATATTATGGTCACTCTTCCCCAAGGGGCCTCGCACAATGAGATTGCTAATAAATCCTCTCTCATTACACAACACCCAGTCTAAGATGGCCTCCCCCCTAGTTGGTTCCTCAACATATTGGTCTAGAAAACCATCCCTTATGCACTCCAGGAAATCCTCCTCCACCGTATTGCTTCCAGTTTGGCTAGCCCAATCTATGTGCATATTAAAGTCACCCATTATAACTGCTACACCTTTATTGCATGCACTCCTAATTTCCTGTTTGATGCCCTCCCCAACATCACTACTACTGTTTGGAGGTCTGTACACAACTCCCACTAACGTTTTTTGCCCTTCGGTGTTCTGCAGCTCTACCCATATAGATTCCACATCATCCAAGCTAATGTCTTTCCTAACTATTGCATTAATCTCCTCTTTAACCAACAATGCTACCCCACCTCCTTTTCCTTTTATTCTATCCTTCCTGAATGTTGAATACCTCTGGATGTTGAGTTCCCAGCCCTGATCATCCTGGAGCCATGTCTCCGTAATCCCAATCACATCATATTTATTAACATCTATTTGCACAATTAATTCATCCACCTTATTGCGGATACTCCTTGCATTAAGACACAAAGCCTTCAGGCTTGTTTTTTTAACACCCTTTGTCCTTTTAGAATTTTGCTGTACAGTGGCCCTTTTTGTTCTTTGCCTTGGGTTTCTCTGCCCTCCACTTTTCCTCATCTCCTTTCTGTCTTTTGCTTTTGCCTCCTTTTTGTTTCCCTCTGTCTCCCTGCATTGGTTCCCATCCCCCTGCCATATTAGTTTAAATCCTCCCCAACAGCACTAGCAAACACTCCCCCTAGGACATTGGTTCCGGTCCTGCCCAGTGCAGACCGTCCGGTTTGTACTGGTCCCACCTCCCCCAGAACCGGTTCCAATGCCCCAGGAATTTGAATCCCTCCCTGCTGCACCACTGCTCAAGCCACGTATTCATCTGCGCTATCCTGCGATTCCTACTCTGACTAGCACGTGGCACTGGTAGCAATCCCGAGATTACTACTTTTGAGGTCCTACTTTTTAATTCAGCTCCTAGCTCCTTAAATTCGTTTTGTAGGACCTCATCCCTTTTTTTACCTATGTTGTTGGTACCAATGTGCACCACGACAACTGGTTGTTCTCTCTCCCATTTCAGAATGTCCTGCACCCGCTCCGAGACATCCTTGACCCTTGCACCAGGGAGGCAACATACCATCCTGGAGTCTTGGTCGCGGCCGCAGAAACGCCTATCTATTCCCCTCACCATCGAATCCCCTATCACTATCGCGCTCCCACTCTTTTTCTTGCCCTCCTTTGCAGCAGAGCCAGCCACAGGGTTAGATACAGAGTAAAGCTCCCTCTACACTGTCCCATCAAACACTCCCAGGGCAGGTACAGGCGGTTAGATACAGAGTAAAGCTCCCTCTACACTGTCCCATCAAACACTCCCAGGGCAGGTACACCACGGGGTTAGATACAGAGTAAAGCTCCCTCTACACTGTCCCATCAAACACTCCCAGGGCAGGTACAGCACGGGGTTAGATACAGAGTAAAGCTCCCTCTACACTGTCCCAACAAAGATTCCCAGGGCAGGTACAGCACGGGGTTAGATACAGAGTAAAGCTCCCTCTACACTGTCCCATCAAACACTCCCAGGGCAGGTACAGGCGGTTAGATACAGAGTAAAGCTCCCTCTACACTGTCCCATCAAACACTCCCAGGGCAGGTACAGGGGGTTAGATACAGAGTAAAGCTCCCTCTACACTGTCCCATCAAACACTCCCAGGGCAGGTACTGGGGGTTAGATACAGAGTAAAGCTCCCTCTACACTGTCCCATCAAACACTCCCAGGGCAGGTACAGCATGGGGTTAGATACAGAGTAAAGCTCCCTCTACACTGTCCCATCAAACACTCCCAGGGCAGGTACAGCATGGGGTTAGATACAGAGTAAAGCTCCCTCTACACTGTCCCATCAAACACTCCCAGGGCAGGTACACCACGGGGTTAGATACAGAGTCAAGCTCCTGTTCAGTTCTTGTCCCTAATCTCACTTTCTCGCTCAGCGACCGACACTGGTTCCTGGACCGGCAACGCCTCCATTTTAAAATTATCATCCTTGTGTTCAAATCTCCTCAATGGCTTCCTTGCCTCCTCCCTATCTCTGTAACCCCCTCCAGCCCCTACACCCCTCCCTATCTCTGTAACCCCCTCCAGCCCCTACACCTCTCCCTATCTCTGTAACCTCCTCCAGCCCCTACACCCCTCCCTATCTCTGTAACCCCCTCCAGCCCCTACACCCCTCCCTATCTCTGTAACCCCCTCCAGCCCCTACACCCCTCCCTATCTCTGTAACCTCCTCCAGCCCCCACACCCTTCCCTATCTCTGTAACCTCCTCCAGCCCCTACACCCCTCCCTATCTCTGTAACCTCTTCCAGCCCCCACACCCCTCCCTATCTCTGTAACCTCCTCCAGCCCCTACACCCCTCCCTATCTCTGTAACCTCCTCCAGCCCCTACACCCCTCCCTATCTCTGTAACCTCCTCCAGCCCCTACACCCCTTCCTATCTCTGTAACCCCCTCCAGCCCCTACACCCCTCCCTATCTCTGTAACCCCCTCCAGCCCCTCCACCCCTCCCTATCTCTGTAACCCCCTCCAGCCCCTACACCCCTCCCTATCTCTGTAACCCCCTCCAGTCCCTACACCCCTCCCTATCTGTAACCTCCTCCAGCCCCTGCACCCCTCCCTATCTCTGTAACCTCCTCCAGCCTCTGCACCCCTCCCTCTCTGTAACTCACCTTTCCACTGCTCAGGCACGATGCCATCCTTCCGCTGGAAGACGGGTTTGGGGATAATGCGTCCGGAGCGAGTGGACACTCGCACTTTCTCTCCCTCCTCCGTGTACCTCCACTCCATCCCCGTCAGTTTCCTGACAAGCAAATATACCCGTGTGGATTGAGGATTGTGAACGGACAGAGAACAGAGAGTAGCAATAAACGGGTCATTCTCGGGTTGGCAGGCTGTAACTGGTGGGGTACCGCAGGGATCAGTGCTGGGGCCCCAGCTAGTTACACTCTATATCAATGATTTGGATGACGGGACCAAATGTAATATTTCCACATTTGCTGATGATATGAAGCTCGGTGGGAATGTAAGTTGTGAGGAGGATGCAGAGAGGCTTCAAGATGTGGCCCTTACGGCGAACGGGATCAAGGGGTATGGAGAGAAAGCAGGAATGGGGTACTGAGGTGAATGATCAGCCATGATCTTATTGAATGGTGGTGCAGGCTCGAGGGGCCGAATGGCCTGCTCCTGCACCTATTGTCTATGTTTCAAGGGGATCTCGACAGGCTGAGTGAGTGGGCAAATGGAATATAATGTGGAGGAATGTGAAGTTATCCACTTTGGTCGGAACAATAGAAAAGCAGAGTATTGTTTAAACGGTGAGAGATTGTGAAATGTCAGTGTTCAGAGGGACCTGGCTGTCCTTGTACACAAACCACTGAAAGTTAACCTGCAGGTACAGCAAGTGATTAAAGCAAATGGTCTGTTGGCCTTTATTACAGGAGGGTTTGAGTATAAGAGTAAAGACGCCTTACTGCGACTATATCGGGCCCTGGTGAGACCACACCTGGAGTATTGTGCACAGTTTGGGTCTCCTTACCTAAGGAAGGATATACTTGCCACAGAGGGAGTGCAGCGAAGGTTCACCAGACTGATTCCTGGGATGGGGGGGATTGTCCTATGGGGAGAGATTGAGCAGACTGGGCCGATATTCTCTGGAGTTTAGAAGAATGAGGTGATCTCATTGAAACATACAACATTCTTACAGGGATTGACAGGGTAGATGCAGGGAGGGTGTTTCCCCCGGGGATGGGGAGTCTAGAACCAGGGGTCACACAGTCTCAGGATAAGGGGTCGGCCATTGAGGACTGAGATGAGGAGGAATTTCTTCACTCAGAGGGGGGTGAATCTTTGGAATTCTCTGCCCCAGAGGACTGTGGAGGCTCAGTCACTGAGTATATTCAAGGCTGAGATCGCGAGGTTGTTGGATATCGAGGGGAATCGAGGGATCGGGCGGGAAAGTGGAGTTGAGGTAGAAGATCAGCCGTGATCTGATTGGATGGCGGAGTGGGCTCGAGGGGCCGAATGGCCGACTCCTGCTCCTAATTCTGATGTTCAGAAGGAGTTACGGTATCCGGTTATGGTAAGCCTGGGTCCGAGAGTGGAGAAGGGTCACTCATCGGTCGCCGGGGTCAGTGTGTGTGGGGGGGGGGGGGGGGGGTCACTCACTGATCGCTCGGGGTCAGAGTGCGTGGGGGGTGTCACTCACCGGTCGCCGGGGTCAGAGTGCGTGGGGGGTGTCACTCACCGGTCGCTCGGGGTCAGAGTGCGTGGTGGGGGGGGTCGCTCACTGATCGCCGGGGTCAGAGTGCGTGGGGTGGGGGTCACTCACCGGTCGCTCGGGGTCAGAGTGCGTGGGGGGGTCACTCACCGGTCGCTCGGGGTCAGAGTGCGTGGGGTGGGGGGTCACTCACCGATCGCTCGGGGTCAGAGTGCGTGGGGGGGTCACTCACCGGTCGCTCGGGGTCAGAGTGTGTAAGGGGGTCACTCACCGGTCGCTCGGGGTCAGAGTGTGTAAGGGGGTCACTCACCGGTCGCTCGGGGTCAGAGTGCGTGGGGTGGGGGGTCACTCACCGATCGCTCGGGGTCAGAGTGCGTGGGGGGTCACTCACCGGTCGCTCGGGGTCAGAGTGTGTAAGGGGGTCACTCACCGGTCGCTCGGGTCAGAGTGTGTAAGGGGGTCACTCACCGGTCGCTCGGGGTCAGAGTGCGTGGGGGGGTCACTCACCGGTCGCTCGGGGTCAGAGTGGGGGGGGGGTCACTCACCGGTTGCTCGGGGTCAGAGTGCGTGGGGGGGGTCACTCACCGGTCGCTCGGGGTCAGAGTGTGTAAGGGGGTCACTCACCGGTCGCTCGGGGTCAGAGTGTGTAAGGGGGTCACTCACCGGTCGCTCGGGGTCAGAGTGTGTAAGGGGGTCACTCACCGGTCGCCGGGGTCAGAGTGTGTAAGGGGGTCACTCACCGGTCGCCGGGGTCAGAGTGTGTAAGGGGGTCACTCACCGGTCGCCGGGGTCAGAGTGTGTAAGGGGGTCACTCACCGGTCGCTCGGGGTCAGAGTGTGTAAGGGGGTCACTCACCGGTCGCCGGGGTCCACCAGAGCCACGTCAGTGACCAGCAGCGGGGCCTCGCTGGCGATGTACGTTCCCCGGTGCTCCCCCAGTTTGCCGATGTAACGGTAATGCTGCCGGGAAACGGGGAGAAATCAGAGAGTTACTGACGGCACGGACAGGGGTCACACCCCGACCCCAGCCCCCGGGGACTGCCCCCCCCCCACCCCCGGACCCCACCTCAGGGTCCGCCCCCCCCCTCCCGGGACCCCCTGTGGGATTATCCTCCCGCCCCCCGGGACCCCCCCCCCCCCCCCCGGGATTGTCCACCTGCTCCCTCCCCGCCCCCTGGGACCCCCCCCCCTTCCCGGGACCCCCCTGTGGGATTATCCTCCCGCTCCCTCCCCCCCCCCCCGGGACCCCCCTGTGGGATTATCCTCCCGCTACCCCCCCCCCCCCCCTGGACCCCACCTCAGGATCCGCCCCCCCCCCTCCCGGGACCCCCTGTGGGATTATCCTCCCGCTCCCTCCCCCCTCCCCTTCCTGGGACCCCCCTGTGGGATTGTCCTCCCGCTCCCTCCCTGCCCCCCGGGATCCCCCCTGTGGGATTATCCTCCCGCTCCCTCCCCCCCCCCCCCCCGGGACCCCCTGTGGGATTATCCTCCCGCTCCCTCCCCCCCCCCCCCCCCCCGGGACCCCCCTGTGGGATTATCCTCCCGCTCCCTCCCCCCCCCCCCCCCCCCCGGGACCCTCCTGTGGGATTGTCCTCCCGCTCCCTCCCTGCCCCCGGGACCACCACCCGGGCCTCTGGAGCCCCACCGTCCCGCAGCGAGAGCCGTTCTCGGGACCTCCGCGAATCCTGCGCGGTGAAGACAGACCGGCTGGTCGGCCGGGGGAGCCAGCGCCCGGGGAAAGGGGAGGCCCACAATCGGACTCGGAGGAGAGCAGACCCAGAGCGATGCCCCTTGCTCTCGCCGGGCACTGCCCGACCTACTGGCCCCCCGCCCCCCTCACCGTTTGCCGAGTGCCGCTGTGGGCATTGACGGTAAAATGCTCACCGTGTTCAGCCCCTCCAGCACCACCCAGTTGCGAGCACGGATCACCTGGCTGACCTTGCCCAGCTTCCCGGTGTCTTTACCTTTGAGGATTTCCACCTGGTCGGAAGGATTGAGAAGAGGGAACACAAGTCAGGCCTCCCGGCAGAGCAGCCATCGAACACACACAGGGACCCCCTCCCCGTAACCTCAGCTGCTCGCTCCCCCCAGCTCCGACCCACCCCAACGACCCCCGAGAAAAGCTCGGGGAAACTGCCCACCTTCCTGTGGGCAATCGCATGAAACCCGGACAGAGCCGGCCGGGGGGGGGGAGAAATATAGAGAATAGGTGCAGGAGTAGGCCATTCGGCCCTTCGAGCCTGCACCACCATTCAATAAGATCATGGCTGATCATTCCCTCAGTACCCCTTTCCTGCTTTCTCTCCATACCCCTTGATCCCTTTAGCCGTAAGGGCCACATCTAACTCCCTTTTGAATATATCGAATGAACTGGCCTCAACAACTCTCTGTGGCAGAGAATTCCACAGGTTCACAATTCTCTGGGTGAAGAAGTTTCTCCTCATCTCGGTCCTAAATGGCTTACCCCTTATCCTAAGACTGTGAGCCCTGGTTCTGGACTTCCCCAACATCGGGAACATTCTTCCTGCATCTAACCTGTCCCGTCCCGTCAGAATTTTATATGTTTCTATGAGATCCCCTCTCATCCTTCTAAACTCCAGTGAGTATAAGCCCAGTCGATCCAGTCTCTCCTCATAGGTCAGTCCTGCCATCCCGGGAATCAGTCTGGTGAACCTTCGCTGCACTCCCTCAATAGCAAGAATGTCCTTCCTCAGATTAGGAGACCAAAACTGAACACAATATTCCAGGTGAGGCCTCACCAAGGCCCTGTACAACTGCAGCAAGACCTCCCTGCTCCTATACTCAAATCCTCTCGCTATGAAGGCCAACATACCATTTGCCTTCTTCACCGCCTGCTGTACCTGCATGCCAACTTTCAATGACTGATGTACCATGACACCCAGGTCTCGTTGCACCTCCCCTTTTCCTAATCTGCCGCCATTCAGATAATATTCTGTCTTCCTGTTTTTGCCCCCAAAGTGGATAACCTCACATTTATCCACATTATACTGCATCTGCCATGCATTTGCCCACTCACCTAACCTGTCCAAGTCACCCTGCAGCCTCTTAGCGTCCTCCTCACAGCTCACACCGCCACCCAGCTTAGTGTCATCTGCAAACCTGGAGATATTACACTCAATTCCTTCATCCAAATCATTGATGTATATTGTAAATAGCTGGGGTCCCAGCACTGATCCCTGCTTCTGATGGGGGTCCAAGGGCCACACGTCGCCCAACTGTCAATTCTGCACAGTGACTGTTTAATGAGCACAGGAGGATCCCTCTGGTTCCATCGCCGATTATCGTCAATCTGTGTCCCTCTGGTTACCCGCCCTCCTGCCCCCGGGAACAGTGTCTCCCGATTTAATCGATCAAAACTCCTCGTGATTGTGAACACCTCGATCAAATCTCCTCTCAACCTTCTCTGCTCCAAGGGGAACAACCCCGGCTTCTCCAGTCTCTTCCCGTCACTGAAGCCCCTCATCCCCCGGGACCGTTCTTGTAAACTCCACACTCCAACTATTCCAACGCACTCCTGACCAGCCTCCATAACCATCAGCTCATCCAGAACTCGACTGCCCCGTGTCCTAACTCACACCCAGTCCCACTCACCCATCACCCCCTGTGCTCACTGACCCCGTGTCCTAACTCACACCCAGTCCCACTCACCCATCACCCCCTGTGCTCACTGCCCCCGTGTCCTAACTCGCACCCAGTCCCACTCACCCATCACCCCCTGTGCTCACTGACCCCGTGTCCTAACTCACACCCAGTCCCACTCACCCATCACCCCCTGTGCTCACTGACCCCGTGTCCTAACTCACACCCAGTCCCAC
>NW_027251502.1:0-44561 GCF_044704955.1 Pristiophorus japonicus
CCCGAATCTTCTCCCCCCATTCACCTCCGCCCCTCCAATCCTCTTTATCCCCTGCCCCCCAATCCTCTCTCCCCCTGCCCCCCAATACTCTCTCCCCCCTGCCCCCCAATCTTCTCTCTCCCTCACGCCCCCCCAATTCTCTCCCTCCCCGCCCCTCCAATCCACTCTCCCCCCAGCCCCCCAAACCCCTCAATCCTCTCTCCCCCCCAATCCTCTCTCTCTCTCCCAATCCTCTCTCTCACCCTCCCCCCGCCAATTCTCTCTCTCTCCCCCATAATCTTCTCTCTCCCCCGCAATCATCTCTCTCTCCCCCCGAATCCTTTCTCTCCCCTCCCAATCCTCTCTCTCCCCTCCCAATCCTCTCTCCCCCCCAATCCTCTCTCTCCTCCCGCAATCCTCTCTCCCCCCGCAACCCCCTCAATCCTCTCTCCCCCAATCCTCTCTCTCCACCCCGAATCCTCTCTCTCTTCCCCCCAATCCTCTCTCTTCCCCCCAATCCTCTCTCCCCTCCCAATCCTCTCTCCCCCCCAATCCTCTCTCTCCTCCCGCAATCCTCCCTCCCCCCGCAACCCCCTCAATCCTCTCTCCCCCAACCCTCTCTCTCCACCCCCAAACCTCTCTCTCCCCTCCCAATCCTCTCTCTCCCCTCCTAATCCTCTCTCCCCCGCAATCCTCTCTCTGTCCCCTCCCCGAATCCTCTCCCCCCCCAAATCTTCTCCCCCCATTCTCCCCCGCCCCTCCAATGCTCTCTCCCCCTTCCCCCCCATTCTCTCTCCCCCTGCCCCCAATACTCTCTCCCCCCCACCCCCTCAATCCTCTCTCCCCCCGACCCCCTCAATCCTCTCTCCCCCAATCCTCTCACTCTCCCCCCAATCCTCACTCTCCCCCCAGCAATCCTCTCACTCCCCCCAATCCTCTCTCTCCCCTCCCAATCTTCTCTCTCCTCCCGCAATCCTCTCTCTCCCCCCCGAATCTTCTGCCCCCATTCTCTCCCGCCTCTCCAATCCTCTTTATCCCCCTCCCCTCCAATCCTCTCTCTCCCCAGCACCCCCCAATCCTCTCTCCCCCTGCCCCCCAATCCTCTCTCCCCCTGCCCCCCAAAGCTCTCTCCCCCTGCCCCCAATCCTCTCTCCCCCTGCCCCCCAATTCTCTCCCCCCCCGCCTCTCCAAACAACTCTCCCCCCAGCCCCCCAATCCACTCTCCCCCCCAAACCCCTCAATCCTCTCTCCGCCCAATCCTCTCTCCCCCCAATCCTCTCTCTCTCTCTCGCAATCCTCTCTCTCACACCCCCGCAAATCCTCACTCTCTCCCCCCAATCCTCTATCTCCCCCCAATTCTCTATCACCCGCCCCAATCCTCTCTCTCCCCCCCAATCCTCGCTCTCCCATCCCAATCCTCTCTCCCCCCTAATCCTCTCTCTCCTCCCGCAATCCTCTCTCCCCCCGCAACCCCCTCAATCCTCTCTCCCCCAATCCTCTCTCTCCACCCCCAATCCTCTCTCTCGGCCCCCCCCAATCCTCTCTCTCTTCCCGCAATCCTCTCTCTCCCCTGCCAATCCGCTCTCTCCCCCTCCACGAATCCTCTCCCCCCCAAATCTTCTCCCCCCATTCTCCCCCGCCCCTTCAATGCTCTCTCCCTCAGCCCCCACAATCCTCTCTCCCCCTGCCCCCCAATCGTCTCTCCCCCCTGCCCCTCCAATCCACTCTCCCCCCTGCCCCCTATTCTCTCTCCCCCCCGCCCCCTCAATCCTCTCTACCCCTCCCCAATCCTCTCTACCCCCTACCCCTCCAAACCACTCCCCCCCCAATCCTCTCTCTCCCAAACCTCTCTCTCTCCCCCCAATCCTCTCTCTCTCCCCCCAATCCTCTATCTCCCCCCAATCCTCTCTCTCCCCCCCAATCCTGTCTCTCCCCCCACAATCCTCTCTCTCCCCTCCCAATCCTCTCTCACCCCCAAACCTCTCTCTCCCCCTCAATCCTCTCTCTCCCCCCCAATCCTCTCTCCACCCGCAACCCCCTCAATCCTCTCTCTCCCAATCCTCTTTCTCCACCCCCAATCCTCTCTCTCCCCTCCCATTCCTCTCTCTCCTCCCGCAATCCTCTCTCTCCCCCCCCCGAATCTTCTCCCCCCATTCACCCCCGCCCCTCCAATCCTCTCTCTCCCCAGCCCCCCCAATACTCTCTCCCCCTGTCCCCCAATCCTCTCTCCCCCTGCCCCCCAATCCTCTCTCCCCCTGCCCCCCAATACTCTCTCCCCCCTGCCCCCCAATCTTCTCTCCCTCACGCCCCCCCAATTCTCTCCCTCCCCGCCCCTCCAATCCACTCTCCCTCCAGCCCCCCAATCCACTCTCCCCCCCAAACCCCTCAATCCTCTCTCCCCCCCAATCCTCTCTCTCTCTCCCAATCCTCTCTCTCACCCTCCCCCCGCCAATCCTCTCTCTCTCCCCCATAATCCTCTCTCTCCCCCCCAATCATCTCTCTCTCCCCCCCAATCCTTTCTCTCCCCTCCCAATCCTCTCTCTCCCCTCCCAATCCTCTCTCCCCCCCAATCCTCTCTCTCCTCCCGCAATCCTCTCTCCCCCCGCAACCCCCTCAATCCTCTCTCCCCCAATCCTCTCTCTCCACCCTGAATCCTCTCTCTCTTCCCCCCAATCCTCTCTCTCCTCCCGCAATCCTCTCTCTCCCCTCCCAATCCTCTCTCCCCCCCAATCCTCTCTCTCCTCCCGCAATCCTCTCTCCCCCCGCAACCCCCTCAATCCTCTCTCCCCCAACCCTCTCTCTCCACCCCCAAACCTCTCTCTCCCCTCCCAATCCTCTCTCCCCCCCAATCCTCTCTCTCCTCCCGCAATCCTCTCTCCTCCCGCAACCCCCTCTCCCCCCGCAACCCCCTCAATCCTCTCTCCCCCAATCCTCTCTCTCCACCCCCAATCCTCTCTCTCTTCCCCCCAATCCTCTCTCTCCTCCCGCAATCCTCTCTCTCCCCTGCCAATCCTCTCTCTCCCCCTCCCCGAATCCTCTCCCCCGCAAATCTTCTCCCCCCATTCTCCCCCGACCCTCCAATCCTCTTTCTCCCCCGCCCCTCCAATCCTCTCTCTCCCCCGCCACCTCAATCCTCTCTCCTTCGCCCCCCAATCCTCTCTCCCCCCAGCCCCCTCAATACTCTCTCCCCCCAGCCCCCTCAATACTCTCTCACCCCCCAGCTCCCTCAATACTCTCTCCGACCCCAGCACCCCCAATCATTTCTCCCCCCCAGCCCCCCAATCCTCTCTTCCCCCCCAGCCCACCAATCCTCTCCCGCCCCCCCAATCCTCTCTCACCCCCAGCGCCCCCATTCCTCTCTCCCCCCAGCACCCCCATTCCTCTCTCTCCCCCCCCAGCCCCCTTAATCCTCTCTTCGCCCCCCTGCCCCCAATCCTCTCTCCCCCTGCCCCCAATTCTCTCTCCCCTGCCCCCCAATACTCTCTTCCCCCGCCCCCAATCCTCTCTCCCCCGCCCCCAATCGTCTCTCCCCCCGCCCCCAATCGTCTCTCCCCCCCCTGCCCCTCCAATCCACTCTCCCCCCTGCCCCCCAATACTCTCTCCCCCCCGCCCCCTCAATCCTCTCTCCCCCTCCCCAATCCTCTCTCCCCCCTGCCCCTCTAAACCACTCTCCCCCCAAATCCTCTCTCTCCCAATCCTTTCTCTCTCCCCCCCAATCCTCTATCTCCTCCCAATCCTCTCTCTCCCCCAATCCTCTCTCCCCCCCAATCCTCTCTCTTCCCCCCCCAATCCTCTCTCTCCCCTCCCAATCCTCTCTCTCCCCCCCAATCTTCTCTCCACCCACAACCCCCTCAATCCTCTCTCCCCCAATCCTCTCTCTCCACCCCCAATCCTCTCTCTCCCCCGCAATCGTCTCTCTCCCCTGCCAATCCTCTCTCTCCCCCCCGAATCCTCTCCCCCCCAAATGTTCTCCCCCATTCTCCCCCGCCCCTCCAATCCTCTCTCCCCCAGCCCCCACAATCCTCTCTCCCCTTGCCCCCCAATCGTCTCTCCCCCCCTGCCCCTCCAATTCACTCTCCCCCCAGCCCCCCAATCCTCTCTCCCCCTGCCCCCCCAATTCTCTTTCCCTGCCCCCCAATACTATCTCCCCCCGCCCCCCAAATCCTCTCTTCCCCCCTGCCCCCAATCCTCTCTCCCCCTGCCCCCAATCCTCTCTCCCCTGCCCCCCCAATCCTCTATCTCCCCCCAATCCTCTCTCTCCCCCCCAATCCTCTCTCTCCCCCCAAATCCTCTCTCTCCCCGCAAATCCTCTCTCTCCCCCCCAATCCTCTCTCCACCCCCAACCCCCTCAATCTGCTCTCCACCAATCCTCTCTCTCCCCCCCAATCCTCTCTCCACCCCAACCCCCTCAATCCGCCTCTCCCCCAATCCTCTGTCTCCCCCCCAATCCTCACTCTCCCCTCCCAATCCTCTCTCTCCTCCCGCAATTCT
The DNA here is from genome assembly GCF_044704955.1 of Pristiophorus japonicus. Lineage (NCBI taxonomy): Eukaryota > Metazoa > Chordata > Chondrichthyes > Pristiophoridae > Pristiophorus > Pristiophorus japonicus. The sequence continues at coordinate 4,471 of NW_027251502.1, forward strand.
CTCTCTCCCCTGCCAATCCTCTCTCTGCGAATCCTCTCCCCCCGCCCCGAATCTTCTCCACCATTCTCCCCCGCCCCTCCAATCCTCTTTATCCCCCACCACTCCAATCCTCTCTCTCCCCCGCCGCACCAATCCTCTCTCCCCCACTGCTCCCCCAATCCACTCCCCCCCAGCCCCCCCAATGCTCTCTCCCTCTGCCCCCCAATGCTCTCTCCCCCCCACCCCCAATGCTCTCTCCCCCCTGCCCCCCAATTCTCTCTCCCCCCTGCCCCCCAATGCTCTCTACCCCCCCCCGACCCCAAACCTCTCTCTCCCCTGTCCCCCCAATCCTCTCTCCCCCGGAACCCTCTCAATCCTCTCCCCCCCCAGCCCTCTCAATCCTCTCTCCCCCCAATCCTCTCACTCCCCCCTCCCCCCAATCCTCTCACTCCCCCACAATCATCTCTCTCCCCCCGCAATCCTGTCTCTGCCCTGCTAATCCTCTCTCCCCCCCCCGAATCCTCTCCCCCCATTTGCCCCGCCCCTCCAATCCTCTCTCCCCCACAATCCTCTCTCTTCCCGCAATCCTCTCTCCCCGCAACCGCCTCAATCATCTCTCCCCCCAATCCTCTCTCTCCAGCCCCTAATCCTCTCTCTCCTCCCGCATCCTCTTCCCCTGCAATCCTTTCTCTCCCCCTCCTCACCTGGATCCTCTCCCTGCCCCCGAATCTTCTCCGCCCATTCTCCCCCGCCCCTCCAATCCTCTTTGTCCCCCGCCCCTCCAATCCTCTCTCCCCACAATCCTCTCTTTCCCCCCAACCCCTCAATCTTCTCTCCCCCAAATCCTCTCTCTCTCCCCCAATCCTCTCTCTCTACCCCCCAATCCTCTCTCTCCCACCCAATCCTCTCTCTCCCCCCCAAACCTCTCTCTCTCCCCCAATCCTCTCTCTCTACCCCCCAATCCTCTCTCTCCCCCCCAATCCCCTCTCTCCCCCCCAATCCTCTCTCACCCCCCCGCCAATCCTCTCTCTCTCCCCCAATCCTCTCTCTCCACCCCCCCCCCAATCCTCTCTCTTCCCCCCAATCCTCTCTCTCCCCCCCAATCTTCTCTCACCCCTCCCAATCCTCTCTCCCCCGCAATCCTCTCTCTCCTCCCGCAATCCCCTCTCCCCCCGCAACCCCCTCAATCCTCTCTCCCCCAATCCTCTCTCTCCACCCCCAATCCTCTCTCTCCGCCCCCCCAATCCTCTCTCTCTTCCCGCAATCCTCTCTCTCCCCTGCCAATCCTCTCTCTCCCCTCCCCGAATCCTCTCCCCCCCAAATCTTCTCCCCCCATTCTCCCCCGCCCCTCCAATGCTCTCTCCCCCAGCCCCCACAATCCTCTCTCCCCCTGCCTCCCAATCGTCTCTCCACCTCTGCCCCTCCAATCCACTCTCCCCCCAGCCCCCAATCCTCTCTCCCCCTTCCCCCCATTCTCTCTCCCCCCTGCCCCCAATACTCTCTCCCCCCCGCCCCCTCAATCCTCTCTCCCCCCCGACCCCCTCAATCCTCTCTCCCCCAATCCTCTCACTCTCCCCCCCAATCCTCTCTCTTCCCCCACCAATCCTCTCTCTCCTCCCGCAATCCTCTCTCTCCCCCGAATCTTCTCCCCCCATTCTCCCCCGCCCCTCCAATCCTCTTTATCCCCCTCCCCTCCAATCCTCTCTCTCCCCAGCACCCCCCAATCCTCTCTCCCCCTGCCCCCCAATCCTCTCTCCCCCTGCCCCCCAATGCTCTATCCCCCTGTCCCCAATCCTCTCTCCCCCTGCCCCCCAATCCTCTCTCCCCCCGCCCCTCCAATCCACTCTCCCCCCAGCCCCCCAATCCACTCTCCCCCCCCAAACCCCTCAATCCTCTCTCCCCCCAATCCTCTCTCCCCCCAATCCTCTCTCTCTCTCGCAATCCTCTCTCTCACCCCCAGCCAATCCTCTCTCTCTCCCCCCAATCCTCTCTCTCCCCCTCAATCCTCTAACACCCGCCCCAATCCTCTCTCTTCCCCCCCCCCAATCCTCTCTCTCCCCCCCAATCCTCGCTCTCCCATCCCAATCCTCTCTCCCCCTAATCCTCTCTCTCCTCCCGCAATCCTCTCTCCCCCCGCAACCCCCTCAATCCTCTCTACCCCAATCCTCTCTCTCCACCCCCAATCCTCTCTCTCGGCCTCCCCCAATCCTCTCTCTCTTCCCGCAATCCTCTCTCTCCCCTGCCAATCCTCTCTCTCCCCCTCCACGAATCCTCTCCCCCCAAATCTTCTCCCCCCATTCTCCCCCGCCCCTTCAATGCTCTCTCCCCCAGCCCCCACAATCCTCTCTCCCCCTGCCCCCCCAATCGTCTCTCCCCCCCTGCCCCTCCAATCCACTCTCCCCCCTGCCCCCTATTCTCTCTCCCCCCCGCCCCCTCAATCCTCTCTCCCCCTCCCCAATCCTCTCTACCCCCTGCCCCTCCAAACCACACTCCCCCCCAATCCTCCCTCTCCCAAACCTCTCTCTCTCCCCCCAATCCTCTCTCTCTCCCCCGCAATCCTCTATCTCCCCCCCAATCCTCTCTCTCCCCCCAATCCTCTCGCTCCCCCCACAATCCTCTCTCTCCCCTCCCAATCCTCTCTCACCCCCAATCTTCTCTCTCCCCCCCAATCCTCTCTCTCCCCCCCAATCCTCTCTCCACCCGCAACGCCCTCAATCCTCTCTCCCCCAATCCTCTCTCTCCACCCCCAATCCTCGCTCTCCCCTCCCAATCCTCTCTCTCCTCCCGCAATCCTCTCTCTCCCCCCCCGAATCTTCTCCCCCGATTCACCCCCGCCCCTCCAATCCTCTTTATCCCCCGCCCCTCCAATCCTCTCTCTCCCCCTGCCCCCCAATCCTCTCTCCCCCTGCCCCCCAATCCTCTCTCCCCCTGCCCTCCAATCCTCTCTCCCCCTGCCCCCCAATACTCTCTCCCCCCTGCCCCCCAATCCTCTCTCTCCCTCATGCCCCCCCAATTCTCTCCCTCCCCGCCCCTCCAATCCACTCTCGCCCCAGCCCTCCAATCCACTCTCCCCCCCCAAACCCCTCAATCCTCTCTCCCCCCCAATCCTCTCTCTCTCTCCCAATCCTCTCTCTCACCCCCCCCCCCCCGCCAATCCTCTCTCTCTCCCCCCCAATCCTCTCTCTCCCCCCCAATCATCTCTCTCTCCCCCCCAATCCTCTCTCTACCCTCCCAATCCTCTCTCTCCCCTCCCAATCCTCTCTCCCCCCAATCCTCTCTCTCCTCCCGCAATCCTCTCTCCCCCTGCAACCCCCTCAATCCTCTCTCCCCCAATCCTCTCTCTCCACCCCGAATCCTCTCTCTCTTCCCCCCAATCCTCTCTCTCCTCCCGCAATCCTCTCTCTCCCCTCCCAATCCTCTCTCCTCCCCAATCCTCTCTCTCCTCCCGCAATCCTCTCTCCCCCCGCAACCCCCTCAATCCTCTCTCCCCCAACCCTCTCTCTCCACCCCCAAACCTCTCTCTCCCCTCCCAATCCTCTCTCTCCCCCGCCGCACCAATCCTCTCTCCCCCACTGCTCCCCCAATCCACTCCCCCCCAGCCCCCCCAATGCTCTCTCCCGCTGCCCCCCAATGCTCTCTCCCCCCCACCCCCAATGCTCTCTCCCCCCTGCCCCCCAGTTCTCTCTCCCCCCTGCCCCCCAATGCTCTCTACCCCCCCGACCCCAAACCTCTCTCTCCCCTGTCCCCCCAATCCTCTCTCCCTCCGAGCCCTCTCAATCCTCTCCCCCCCCAGCCCTCTCAATCCTCTCTCCCCCCAATCCTCTCACTCCCCCCTCCCCCCAATCCTCTCACTCCCCCCCAATCATCTCTCTCCCCCCGCAATCCTGTCTCTGCCCTGCTAATCCTCTCTCCCCCCCCGAATCCTCTCCCCCATTGTCCCCCGCCCCTCCAATCCTCTCTCCCCCACAATCCTCTATCTTCCCGCAATCCTCTCTCCCCCGCAACCGCCTCAATCATCTCTCCCCCCAATCCTCTCTCTCCAGCCCCTAATCCTCTCTCTCCTCCCGCAATCCTCTCTCTCCCCTGCCAATCCTTTCTCTCCCCTCCTCGCCCGGATCCTCTCCCTGCCCCCGAATCTTCTCCGCCCATTCTCCCCCGCCCCTCCAATCCTCTTTGTCCCCCGCCCCTCCAATCCTCTCTCCCCACAATCCTCTCTTCCCCCCCCCAACCCTTCAATCTTCTCTCCCCCAAATCCTCTCTCTCTCCCCCAATCCTCTCTCTCTACCCCCCAATCCTCTCTCTCCCCCCCAATCCTCTCTCTCCCCCCCAAACCACTCTCTCTCCCCCAATCCTCTCTCTCTACCCCCCAATCCTCTCTCTCCCCCCCCAATCCCCTCTCTCCCCCCCAATCCTCTCTCACCCCCACGCCAATCCTCTCTCTCCCCCAATCCTCTCTCTCCACCCCCCCAATCCTCTCTCTTCCCCCCCAATCCTCTCTCTCCCCCCGCAATCCTCTCTCTCCCCCCCAATCTTCTCTCTCCCCTCCCAATCCTCTCTCCCCCTCAATCCTCTCCCCCCATTCTCCCCCGCCCCTCCAATGCTCTCTCCCCCAGCCCGCACAATCCTCTCTCCCCCTGCCTCCCAATCGTCTCTCCCCCTCTGCCCCTCCAATCCACTCTCCCCCCAGCACCCAATCCTCTCTCCCCCTTCCCCCCATTCTCTCTCCCCCCTGCCCCCAATAATCTCTCCCCCCCGCCCCCTCAATCCTCTCTCGCCCCCGACCCCCTCAATCCTCTCTCCTCCAATCCTCTCACTCTCCCCCCCAATCCTCTCTCTTCCCCCACCAATCCTCTCTCTCCTCCCGCAATCCTCTCTCTCCCCCCGAATCTTCTCCCCCCATTCTCCCCCGCCCCTCCAATCCTCTTTATCCCCCTCCCCTCCAATCCTCTCTCTCCCCAGCACCCCCCAATCCTCTCTCCCCCTGCCCCCCAATCCTCTCTCCCCCTGCCCCCCAATCCTCTCTCCCCCTGCCACCCAATGCTCTCTCCCCCTGCCCCCAATCCTCTCTCCCCCTGCCCCCAATCCTCTCTCCCCCCGCCCCTCCAATCCACTTCCCCCCCAGCCCCCCAATCCTCTCTCTCCCTGCCCCCCCAATTCTCTCTACCACTGCCCCCCAATACTCTCTCCCCCCGCCACCCAATCCTCTCTTCCCACCTGCCGCCCAATCCTCTCTCCCCTGCCCCAATCCTTTCTCCCTCCCTGCCCACCCAACCTCTCTTCCCCCCCAGCCTCCTTAATCCTCCATTCGCCCCCCTGCCCCAATCCACTTTCCCCCATGCCCCCTAATCCTCTCTCCCCCAATCCTTTCTCCCCCCAACCCCCTCAATCCTCTCTCCCCCAATCCTCTCTCTCCCCCCCCAATCCTCCCTCACCCCCCCGCCAATCCTCTCTCTCTCCCCCAATCCTCTCTCTCCACCCCCCCAATCCTCTCTCTTCCCCCCCCAATCCTCTCTCTCCTCCCGCAATCCTCTCTCCCCCCGCAACCCCCTCAATCCTCTCTCCCCCAATCCTCTCTCTCCACCCCCAATCCTCTCTCTCCGCCCCCCCAATCCTCTCTCTCTTCCCGCAATCCTCTCTCTCCCCTGCCAATATTCTCTCTCTCCCCTCCCCGAATCCTCTCCCCCCCAAATCTTCTCCCCCCATTCTCCCCCGCCCCTCCAATGCTCTCTCCCCCAGCCCCCACAATCCTCTCTCCCCCTGCCTCTCAATCGTCTCTCACCCTCTGCCCCTCCAATCCACTCTTCCCCCAGCCCCCTAATCCTCTCTCCCCCTTCCCCCCCATTCTCTCTCCCCCTGCCCCCAATACTCTCTCCCCCCCGCCCCCTCAATCCTCTCTCCCCCAATCCTCTCACTCTCCCCCCCAATCCTCTCTCTGCCCCCAGCAATCCTCTCTCTCCCCCCAATCCTCTCTCTCCCCTCCCAATCTTCTCTCTCCTCCCGCAATCCTCTCTCTCCCCCCCCGAATCTTCTCCCCGCATTCTCTCCCGCCCCTCTAATCCTCTTTATCCCCCTCCCCTCCAATCCTCTCTCTCCCCAGCACCCCCCAATCCTCTCTCCCCCTGCCCCCCAATCCTCTCTCCCCCTGCCCCCCAATCCTCTCTCCCCCTGCCCCCCAAAGCTCTCTCCCCCTGCCCCCAATCCCCTCTCCCCCTGCCCCCAATCCTCTCTCCCCCCGCCCCTCCAATCCACTCTCCCCCCAGCCCCCCAATCCACTCTCCCCCCCCAAACCCCTCAATCCTCTCTCCCCCCAATCCTCTCTCCCCCCAATCCTCTCTCTCTCTCGCAATCCTCTCTCTCACCCCCCGCCAATCCTCTCTTTCTCCCCCCAATCCTCTCTCTCCCCGCCAATCCTCTATCACCCGCCCCAATCCTCTCTCTTTCCCCCCGCCCAATCCTCTCTCTCCCCCCCAATCCTCGCTCTCCCATCCCAATCCTCTCTCCCCCTAATCCTCTCTCTCCTCCCGCAATCCTCTCTCCCCCCGCAACCCCCTCAATCCTCTCTACCCCAATCCTCTCTCTCCACCCCCAATCCTCTCTCTCGGCCCCCCCCAATCCTCTCTCTCTTCCCGCAATCCTCTCTCTCCCCTGCCAATCCTCTCTCTCCCCCTCCACGAATCCTCTCCCCCCCAAATCTTCTCCCCCCATTCTCCCCCGCCCCTTCAATGCTCTCTCCCCCAGCCCCCACAATCCTCTCTCCCCCTGCCCCCCCAATCGTCTCTCCCCCCCTGCCCCTCCAATCCACTCTCCCCCCCTGCCCCCTATTCTCTCTCCCCCCCGCCCCCTCAATCCTCTCTCCCCCTCCCCAATCCTCTCTACCCCCTGCCCCTCCAAACCACACTCCCCCCAATCCTCTCTCTCCCAAACCTCTCTCTCTCCCCCCAATCCTCTCTCTCTCCCCCCCAATCCTCTATCTCCCCCCCAATCCTCTCTCTCCCCCCAATCCTCTCGCTCCCCCCACAATCCTCTCTCTCCCCTCCCAATCCTCTCTCACCCCCAATCCTCTCTCTCCCCCCCAATCCTCTCTCTCCCCCCCAATCCTCTCTCCACCCGCAACCCCCTCAATCCTCTCTCCCCCAATCCTCTCTCTCCACCCCCAATCCTCGCTCTCCCCTCCCAATCCTCTCTCTCCTCCCGCAATCCTCTCTCTCCCCCCCGAATCTTCCCCCCGATTCACCCCCGCCCCTCCAATCCTCTTTATCCCCCGCCCCTCCAATCCTCTCTCTCCCCCTGCCCCCCAATCCTCTCTCCCCCTGCCCCCCAATCCTCTCTTCCCCTGCCCCCCAATCCTCTCTCCCCCTGCCCCCCAATACTCTCTCCCCCCTGCCCCCCAATCCTCTCTCTCCCTCATGCCCCCCCAATTCTCTCCCTCCCCGCCCCTCCAATCCACTCTCCCCCCAGCCCTCCAATCCACTCTCCCCCCCAAACCCCTCAATCCTCTCTCCCCCCCAATCCTCTCTCTCTCTCCCAATCCTCTCTCTCACCCCCCCCCCAATCCTCTCTCTCTCCCCCCCAATCCTCTCTCTCCCCCCCAATCATCTCTCTCTCCCCCCCAATCCTCTCTCTACCCTCCCAATCCTCTCTCTCCCCTCCCAATCCTCTCTCCCCCCCAATCCTCTCTCTCCTCCCGCAGTCCTCTCTCCCCCTGCAACCCCCTCAATCCTCTCTCCCCCAATCCTCTCTCTCCACCCCGAATCCTCTCTCTCTTCCCCCCAATCCTCTCTCTCCTCCCGCAATCCTCTCTCTCCCCTCCCAATCCTCTCTCCCCCCCAATCCTCTCTCTCCTCCCGCAATCCTCTCTCCCCCCGCAACCCCCTCAATCCTCTCTCCCCCAACCCTCTCTCTCCACCCCCAAACCTCTCTCTCCCCTCCCAATCCTCTCTCTCCCCTCCCAATCCTCTCTCCCCCCCAATCCTCTCTCTCCTCCCGCAATCCTCTCTCCCCCCGCAACCCCCTCTCCCCCCGCAACCCCCTCAATCCTCTCTCCCCCAATCCTCTCTCTCCACCCCCAATCGTCTCTCTCTTCCCCCCAATCCTCTCTCTCCTCCCGCAATCCTCTCTCTCCCCTGCCAATCCTCTCTCTCCCCCTCCCCGAATCCTCTCCCCCGCAAATCTTCTCCCCCCATTCTTCCCCGACCCTCCAATCCTCTTTCTCCCCCGCCCCTCCAATCCTCTCTCTCCCCCGCCACCTCAGTCCTCTCTCCCTCGCCCCCCAATCCTCTCTCCCCCCAGCCCCCTCAATACTCTCTTCCCCCCCAGCCCCACCAATCCTCTCTCCCCCCCAGCTCCCTCAATACTCTCCGACCCCAGCACCCCCAATCATCTCTCCCCCCCAGCCCCCCAATCCTCTCTTCCTCCCCAATCCTCTCTTCCCCCCCACAGCCACCCCAATCCTCTCCCGCCCCCCCATTCCTCTCTCTCCCCCCCAGCCCCCTTAATCCTCTCTTCGCCCCCCTGCCCCCAATCCTCTCTCCCCCTGCCCCCAATTCTCTCTCCTCCTGCCCCCCAATACTCTCTTCCCCCGCCCCCAATCCTCTCTGCCCCTGCCCCCAATCGTCTCTCCCCCCGCCCGCAATCGTCTCTCTCCCCCCGCCCCTCCAATCCACTTCCCCCCCAGCCCCCCAATCCTCTCTCTCCCTGCCCCCCCAATTCTCTCTACCACTGCCCCCCAATACTCTCTCCCCCCGCCACCCAATCCTCTCTTCCCACCTGCCGCCCAATCCTCTCTCCCCTGCCCCAATCCTTTCTCCCTCCCTGCCCACCCAACCTCTCTTCCCCCCCAGCCTCCTTAATCCTCCATTCGCCCCCCTGCCCCAATCCACTTTCCCCCATGCCCCCTAATCCTCTCTCCCCCAATCCTTTCTCCCCCCAACCCCCTCAATCCTCTCTCCCCCAATCCTCTCTCTCCCCCCCCAATCCTCCCTCACCCCCCCGCCAATCCTCTCTCTCTCCCCCAATCCTCTCTCTCCACCCCCCCAATCCTCTCTCTTCCCCCCCCAATCCTCTCTCTCCTCCCGCAATCCTCTCTCCCCCCGCAACCCCCTCAATCCTCTCTCCCCCAATCCTCTCTCTCCACCCCCAATCCTCTCTCTCCGCCCCCCCAATCCTCTCTCTCTTCCCGCAATCCTCTCTCTCCCCTGCCAATATTCTCTCTCTCCCCTCCCCGAATCCTCTCCCCCCCAAATCTTCTCCCCCCATTCTCCCCCGCCCCTCCAATGCTCTCTCCCACAGCCCCCACAATCCTCTCTCCCCCTGCCTCTCAATCGTCTCTCACCCTCTGCCCCTCCAATCCACTCTTCCCCCAGCCCCCTAATCCTCTCTCCCCCTTCCCCCCCATTCTCTCTCCCCCTGCCCCCAATACTCTCTCCCCCCCGCCCCCTCAATCCTCTCTCCCCCAATCCTCTCACTCTCCCCCCCAATCCTCTCTCTGCCCCCAGCAATCCTCTCTCTCCCCCCAATCCTCTCTCTCCCCTCCCAATCTTCTCTCTCCTCCCGCAATCCTCTCTCTCCCCCCCCGAATCTTCTCCCCGCATTCTCTCCCGCCCCTCTAATCCTCTTTATCCCCCTCCCCTCCAATCCTCTCTCTCCCCAGCACCCCCCAATCCTCTCTCCCCCTGCCCCCCAATCCTCTCTCCCCCTGCCCCCCAATCCTCTCTCCCCCTGCCCCCCAAAGCTCTCTCCCCCTGCCCCCAATCCCCTCTCCCCCTGCCCCCAATCCTCTCTCCCCCCGCCCCTCCAATCCACTCTCCCCCCAGCCCCCCAATCCACTCTCCCCCCCCAAACCCCTCAATCCTCTCTCCCCCCAATCCTCTCTCCCCCCAATCCTCTCTCTCTCTCGCAATCCTCTCTCTCACCCCCCGCCAATCCTCTCTTTCTCCCCCCAATCCTCTCTCTCCCCGCCAATCCTCTATCACCCACCCCAATCCTCTCTCTTTCCCCCCGCCCAATCCTCTCTCTCCCCCCCAATCCTCGCTCTCCCATCCCAATCCTCTCTCCCCCTAATCCTCTCTCTCCTCCCGCAATCCTCTCTCCCCCCGCAACCCCCTCAATCCTCTCTACCCCAATCCTCTCTCTCCACCCCCAATCCTCTCTCTCGGCCCCCCCCAATCCTCTCTCTCTTCCCGCAATCCTCTCTCTCCCCTGCCAATCCTCTCTCTCCCCCTCCACGAATCCTCTCCCCCCCAAATCTTCTCCCCCCATTCTCCCCCGCCCCTTCAATGCTCTCTCCCCCAGCCCCCACAATCCTCTCTCCCCCTGCCCCCCCAATCGTCTCTCCCCCCCTGCCCCTCCAATCCACTCTCCCCCCCCTGCCCCCTATTCTCTCTCCCCCCCGCCCCCTCAATCCTCTCTCCCCCTCCCCAATCCTCTCTACCCCCTGCCCCTCCAAACCACACTCCCCCCAATCCTCTCTCTCCCAAACCTCTCTCTCTCCCCCCAATCCTCTCTCTCTCCCCCCCAATCCTCTATCTCCCCCCCAATCCTCTCTCTCCCCCCAATCCTCTCGCTCCCCCCACAATCCTCTCTCTCCCCTCCCAATCCTCTCTCACCCCCAATCCTCTCTCTCCCCCCCAATCCTCTCTCTCCCCCCCAATCCTCTCTCCACCCGCAACCCCCTCAATCCTCTCTCTCTCCACCCCCAATCCTCGCTCTCCCCTCCCAATCCTCTCTCTCCTCCCGCAATCCTCTCTCTCCCCCCCGAATCTTCCCCCCGATTCACCCCCGCCCCTCCAATCCTCTTTATCCCCCGCCCCTCCAATCCTCTCTCTCCCCCTGCCCCCCAATCCTCTCTCCCCCTGCCCCCCAATCCTCTCTTCCCCTGCCCCCCAATCCTCTCTCCCCCTGCCCCCCAATACTCTCTCCCCCCTGCCCCCCAATCCTCTCTCTCCCTCATGCCCCCCCAATTCTCTCCCTCCCCGCCCCTCCAATCCACTCTCCCCCCAGCCCTCCAATCCACTCTCCCCCCCCAAACCCCTCAATCCTCTCTCCCCCCCAATCCTCTCTCTCTCTCCCAATCCTCTCTCTCACCCCCCCCCAATCCTCTCTCTCTCCCCCCAATCCTCTCTCTCCCCCCCAATCATCTCTCTCTCCCCCCCAATCCTCTCTCTACCCTCCCAATCCTCTCTCTCCCCTCCCAATCCTCTCTCCCCCCAAATCCTCTCTCTCCTCCCGCAGTCCTCTCTCCCCCTGCAACCCCCTCAATCCTCTCTCCCCCAATCCTCTCTCTCCACCCCGAATCCTCTCTCTCTTCCCCCCAATCCTCTCTCTCCTCCCGCAATCCTCTCTCTCCCCTCCCAATGCTCTCTCCCCCCCAATCCTCTCTCTCCTCCCGCAATCCTCTCTCCCCCCGCAACCCCCTCAATCCTCTCTCCCCCAACCCTCTCTCTCCACCCCCAAACCTCTCTCTCCCCTCCCAATCCTCTCTCTCCCCTCCCAATCCTCTCTCCCCCCCAATCCTCTCTCTCCTCCCGCAATCCTCTCTCCCCCCGCAACCCCCTCTCCCCCCGCAACCCCCTCAATCCTCTCTCCCCCAATCCTCTCTCTCCACCCCCAATCGTCTCTCTCTTCCCCCCAATCCTCTCTCTCCTCCCGCAATCCTCTCTCTCCCCTGCCAATCCTCTCTCTCCCCCTCCCCGAATCCTCTCCCCCGCAAATCTTCTCCCCCCATTCTTCCCCGACCCTCCAATCCTCTTTCTCCCCCGCCCCTCCAATCCTCTCTTTCCCCCGCCACCTCAGTCCTCTCTCCCTCGCCCCCCAATCCTCTCTCCCCCCAGCCCCCTCAATACTCTCTTCCCCCCCAGCCCCACCAATCCTCTCTCCCCCCCAGCTCCCTCAATACTCTCTGACCCCAGCACCCCCAATCATCTCTCCCCCCCAGCCCCCCAATCCTCTCTTCCCCCCCAATCCTCTCTTCCCCCCCACAGCCACCCCAATCCTCTCCCGCCCCCCCATTCCTCTCTCTCCCCCCCAGCCCCCTTAATCCTCTCTTCGCCCCCCTGCCCCCAATCCTCTCTCCCCCTGCCCCCAATTCTCTCTCCTCCTGCCCCCCAATACTCTCTTCCCCCGCCCCCAATCCTCTCTGCCCCTGCCCCCAATCGTCTCTCCCCCCGCCCGCAATCGTCTCTCTCCCCCCGCCCCTCCAATCCACTTCCCCCCCAGCCCCCCAATCCTCTCTCTCCCTGCCCCCCCAATTCTCTCTACCACTGCCCCCCAATACTCTCTCCCCCCGCCACCCAATCCTCTCTTCCCACCTGCCGCCCAATCCTCTCTCCCCTGCCCCAATCCTTTCTCCCTCCCTGCCCACCCAACCTCTCTTCCCCCCCAGCCTCCTTAATCCTCCATTCGCCCCCCTGCCCCAATCCACTTTCCCCCATGCCCCCTAATCCTCTCTCCCCAATCCTTTCTCCCCCCAACCCCCTCAATCCTCTCTCCCCCAATCCTCTCTCTCCCCCCCCAATCCTCCCTCACCCCCCTGCCAATCCTCTCTCTCTCCCCCAATCCTCTCTCTCCACCCCCCCAATCCTCTCTCTTCCCCCCCCAATCCTCTCTCTCCCCTCCAATCCTCTCTCTCCCCTCCCAATCCTCTCTCCCCCCAATCCTCTCTCTCCTCCCGCAATCCTCTCTCCCCCCGCAACCCCCTCAATCCTCTCTCCCCCAATCCTCTCTCTCCACCCCCAATCCTCTCTCTCCGCCCCCCCAATCCTCTCTCTCTTCCCGCAATCCTCTCTCTCCCCTGCCAATATTCTCTCTCTCCCCTCCCCGAATCCTCTCCCCCCCAAATCTTCTCCCCCCCATTCTCCCCCGCCCCTCCAATGCTCTCTCCCCCAGCCCCCACAATCCTCTCTCCCCCTGCCTCTCAATCGTCTCTCACCCTCTGCCCCTCCAATCCACTCTTCCCCCAGCCCCCTAATCCTCTCTCCCCCTTCCCCCCCATTCTCTCTCCCCCTGCCCCCAATACTCTCTCCCCCCCGCCCCCTCAATCCTCTCTCCCCCAATCCTCTCACTCTCCCCCCCAATCCTCTCTCTGCCCCCAGCAATCCTCTCTCTCCCCCCAATCCTCTCTCTCCCCTCCCAATCTTCTCTCTCCTCCCGCAATCCTCTCTCTCCCCCCCCGAATCTTCTCCCCGCATTCTCTCCCGCCCCTCTAATCCTCTTTATCCCCCTCCCCTCCAATCCTCTCTCTCCCCAGCACCCCCCAATCCTCTCTCCCCCTGCCCCCCAATCCTCTCTCCCCCTGCCCCCCAATCCTCTCTCCCCCTGCCCCCCAAAGCTCTCTCCCCCTGCCCCCAATCCCCTCTCCCCCTGCCCCCAATCCTCTCTCCCCCCGCCCCTCCAATCCACTCTCCCCCCAGCCCCCCAATCCACTCTCCCCCCCCAAACCCCTCAATCCTCTCTCCCCCCAATCCTCTCTCCCCCCAATCCTCTCTCTCTCTCGCAATCCTCTCTCTCACCCCCCCGCCAATCCTCTCTCTCCCCCCCCCCAATCCTCTCTCTCCCCCGCAATCCTCTATCACCCGCCCAAATCCTCTCTCTTCCCCCCCCAATCCTCTCTCACCCCCCAATCCTCGCTCTCCCATCCCAATCCTCTCTCCCCGCTAATACTCTCTCTCCTCCCGCAATCCTCTCTCCCCCCGCAACCCCCTCAATCCTGTCTCCCCCAATCCTCTCTCTACACCCCCAATCCTCTCTCTCGGCCCCCCCCAATCCTCTCTCTCTTCCCGCAATCCTCTCTCTCCCCTGCCAATCCTCTCTCTCCCCCTCCACGAATCCTCTCCCCCCAAATCTTCTCCCCCCATTCTCCCCCGCCCCTTCAATGCTCTCTCCCCCAGCCCCCACAATCCTCTCTCCCCCTGCTCCCCAATCGTCTCTCCCCCCTGCCCCTCCAATCCACTCTCCCCCCTGCCCCCTATTCTCTCTCCCCCCTGCCCCCCCAATCCTCTCTCCCCCTCCCCAATCCTCTCTACCCCCTGCCCCTCCAAACCACTCTCCCCCCAATCCTCTCTCTCCCAAACCTCTCTCTCTCCCCCCAATCCTCTCTCTCTCCCCCCAATCCTCTATCTCCCCCCAATCCTCTCTCTCCCCCCCAATCCTCTCTCTCCCCCCACAATCCTCTCTCTCCCCTCCCAATCCTCTCTCACCCCCAATCCTCTCTCTCCCCCCCAATCCTCTCTCTCCCCCCAAATCCTCTCTCCACCCGCAACCCCCTCAATCCTCTCTCCCCCAATCCTCTCTCTCCACCCCCAATCCTCTCTCTCCCCTCCCATTCCTCTCTCTCCCCCCCCGAATCTTCTCCCCCCCTTCACCCCCGCCCCTCCAATCCTCTTTATCCCCCGCCCTTCCAATCCTCTCTCTCCCCAGCCCCCCCAATCCTCTCTCCCCCTGCCCCCCAATCCTCTCTCCCCCTGCCCCCCAATACTCTCTCCCCCCTGCCCCCCAATTCTCTCCCTCCCCGCCCCTCCAATCCACTCTCCCCCCAGCCCCCCAATCCACTCTCCCCCCCAAACCCCTCAATCCTCTCTCCCCCCCAATCCTCTCTCTCTCTCCCAATCCTCTCTCTCACCCTCCCCCCGCCAATCCTCTCTCTCTCCCCCCCAATCCTCTCTCTCCCCCCCAATCATCTCCCTCTCCCCCCAATCCTTTCTCTCCCCTCCCAATCCTCTCTCCCCCCCAATCCTCTCTCTCCTCCCGCAATCCTCTCTCTCCTCCCGCAACCCCCTCAATCCTCTCTCCCCCAACCCTCTCTCTCCACCCCGAAACCTCTCTCTCCCCTCCCAATCCTCTCTCTCCCCTCCCAATCCTCTCTCCCCCCAATCCTCTCTCTCCTCCCGCAATCCTCTCTCCCCCCGCAACCCCCTCTCCCCCCGCAACCCCCTCATTCCTCTCTCCCCCAATCCTCTCTCTCCACCCCCAATCCTCTCTCTCTTCCCCCCAATCCTCTCTCTCCTCCCGCAATCCTCTCTCTCCCCTGCCAATCCTCTCTCTCCCCCTCCCCGAATCCTCTCCCCCGCAAATCTTCTCCCCCCATTCTCCCCCGCCCCTCCAATCCTCTCTCTCCCCCGCCACCTCAATCCTCTCTCCTTCTCCCCCCAATCCTCTCTCCCCCCAGCCCCCTCAATACTCTCTCCCCCCCAGCCCCACCAATCCTCTCTCCCCCCCAAGCTCCCTCAATACTCTCTCCAACCCCAGCACCCCCAATCATCTCTCCCCCCCAGCCCCCCAATCCTCTCTTCCCCCCCAGCTCCCCAATCCTCTCTTCCCCCCTCAGCCACCCCAATCCTCTCCCGCCCCCCCAATCCTTTCTCCCCCCCAGCCCCCCCATTCCTCTCTCCCCCCAGCACCTCCATTCCTCTCTCTCCCCCCAGCCCCCTTAATCCTCTCTTTGCCCCCCTGCCCCCAATCCTCTCTCCCCCTGCCCCCAATTCTCTCTCCCCCTGCCCCCCAATACTCTCTTCCCCCGCCCCCAATCCTCTCTCCCCCTGCCCCCAATCGTCTCTCCCCCCGCCCCCAATCGTCCCTCCCCCCCCGCCCCTCCAATCCACTTCCCCCCCAGCCCCCCAATCCTCTCTCCCCCCCGCCACCCAATCCTCTCTTCCCACCTGCCCCCCAATCCTCTCTCCCCTGCACCCCAATCATCTCTGACCTGCCCCCCAACCTCTCTTCCCCCCCAGCCTCCTTAATCCTCTCTTCGCCCCCCTGCCCCAATCCACCCTCCCCCCTGCCCCCCTAATCCTCTCTCCCCCAATCCTTTCTCCCCCCAACCCCCTCAATCCTCTCTCCCCCAATCCTCTCTCTCTCCCCCCCAATCCTCTCTCTCCCCCCCCCAATCTCCTCTTTCCCCCCCAATGCTCTCTCTCCCCTCCCAATCCTCTCTCTCCTCCCGCAATCCTCTCTCTCCCCTGCCAATCCTTTCTCTCCCCTCCTCGCCCGGATCCTCTCCCTGCCCCCGAATCTTCTCCGCCCATTCTCCCCCGCCCCTCCAATCCTCTTTGTCCCCCGCCCCTCCAATCCTCTCTCCCCACAATCCTCTCTTCCCCCCCCAACCCTTCAATCTTCTCTCCCCCAAATCCTCTCTCTCTCCCCCAATCCTCTCTCTCTACCCCCCAATCCTCTCTCTCCCCCCCAATCCTCTCTCTCCCCCCAAACCACTCTCTCTCCCCCAATCCTCTCTCTCTACCCCCCAATCCTCTCTCTCCCCCCCCAATCCCCTCTCTCCCCCCCAATCCTCTCTCACCCCCCCGCCAATCCTCTCTCTCCCCCAATCCTCTCTCTCCACCCCCCCAATCCTCTCTCTTCCCCCCCAATCCTCTCTCTCCCCCCCCAATCCTCTCTCTCCCCCCCAATCTTCTCTCTCCCCTCCCAATCCTCTCTCCCCCGCAATCCTCTCCCCCCATTCTCCCCCGCCCCTCCAATGCTCTCTCCCCCAGCCCCCACAATCCTCTCTCCCCCTGCCTCCCAATCGTCTCTCCCCCTCTGCCCCTCCAATCCACTCTCCCCCCAGCCCCCAATCCTCTCTCTCCCTTCCCCCCATTCTCTCTCCCCCCTGCCCCCAATAATCTCTCCCCCCCGCCCCCTCAATCCTCTCTCGCCCCCGACCCCCTCAATCCTCTCTCCTCCAATCCTCTCACTCTCCCCCCCAATCCTCTCTCTTCCCCCACCAATCCTCTCTCTCCTCCCGCAATCCTCTCTCTCCCCCCGAATCTTCTCCCCCCATTCTCCCCCGCCCCTCCAATCCTCTTTATCCCCCTCCCCTCCAATCCTCTCTCTCCCCAGCACCCCCCAATCCTCTCTCCCCCTGCCCCCCAATCCTCTCTCCCCCTGCCCCCCAATCCTCTCTCCCCCTGCCACCCAATGCTCTCTCCCCCTGCCCCCAATCCTCTCTCCCCCTGCCCCCCAATCCTCTCTCCCCCCGCCCCTCCAATCCTCTCTCCCCCTGCCCCCCAATCCTCTCTCCCCCCGCCCCTCCAATCCACTCTCCCCCCAGCCCCCCAATCCACTCACCCCCCCAAACCCCTCAATCCTCTCTCCCCCCAATCCTATCTCCCCCCAATCCTCTCTCTCTCTCGCAATCCTCTCTCTCACCCCCCGCCAATCCTCTCTTTCTCCCCCCAATCCTCTCTCTCCCCGCCAATCCTCTATCACCCGCCCCAATCCTCTCTCTTTCCCCCCGCCCAATCCTCTCTCTCCCCCCCAATCCTCGCTCTCCCATCCCAATCCTCTCTCCCCCTAATCCTCTCTCTCCTCCCGCAATCCTCTCTCCCCCCGCAACCCCCTCAATCCTCTCTACCCCAATCCTCTCTCTCCACCCCCAATCCTCTCTCTCGGCCTCCCCAATCCTCTCTCTCTTCCCGCAATCCTCTCTCTCCCCTGCCAATCCTCTCTCTCCCCCTCCACGAATCCTCTCCCCCCCAAATCTTCTCCCCCCATTCTCCCCCGCCCCTTCAATGCTCTCTCCCCCAGCCCCCACAATCCTCTCTCCCCCTGCCCCCCCAATCGTCTCTCCCCCCCTGCCCCTCCAATCCACTCTCCCCCCCTGCCCCCTATTCTCTCTCCCCCCCGCCCCCTCAATCCTCTCTCCCCCTCCCCAATCCTCTCTACCCCCTGCCCCTCCAAACCACACTCCCCCCAATCCTCTCTCTCCCAAACCTCTCTCTCTCCCCCCAATCCTCTCTCTCTCCCCCCCAATCCTCTATCTCCCCCCCAATCCTCTCTCTCCCCCCAATCCTCTCGCTCCCCCCACAATCCTCTCTCTCCCCTCCCAATCCTCTCTCACCCCCAATCCTCTCTCTCCCCCCCAATCCTCTCTCCACCCGCAACCCCCTCAATCCTCTCTCCCCCAATCCTCTCTCTCCACCCCCAATCCTCGCTCTCCCCTCCCAATCCTCTCTCTCCTCCCGCAATCCTCTCTCTCCCCCCCGAATCTTCTCCCCCGATTCACCCCCGCCCCTCCAATCCTCTTTATCCCCCGCCCCTCCAATCCTCTCTCTCCCCCTGCCCCCCAATCCTCTCTCCCCCTGCCCCCCAATCCTCTCTTCCCCTGCCCCCCAATCCTCTCTCCCCCTGCCCCCCAATACTCTCTCCCCCCTGCCCCCCAATCCTCTCTCTCCCTCATGCCCCCCCAATTCTCTCCCTCCCCGCCCCTCCAATCCACTCTCCCCCCAGCCCTCCAATCCACTCTCCCCCCCCAAACCCCTCAATCCTCTCTCCCCCCCAATCCTCTCTCTCTCTCCCAATCCTCTCTCTCACCCCCCCCCAATCCTCTCTCTCTCCCCCCCAATCCTCTCTCTCCCCCCCAATCATCTCTCTCTCCCCCCCAATCCTCTCTCTACCCTCCCAATCCTCTCTCTCCCCTCCCAATCCTCTCTCCCCCCCAATCCTCTCTCTCCTCCCGCAGTCCTCTCTCCCCCTGCAACCCCCTCAATCCTCTCTCCCCCAATCCTCTCTCTCCACCCCGAATCCTCTCTCTCTTCCCCCCAATCCTCTCTCTCCTCCCGCAATCCTCTCTCTCCCCTCCCAATCCTCTCTCCCCCCCAATCCTCTCTCTCCTCCCGCAATCCTCTCTCCCCCCGCAACCCCCTCAATCCTCTCTCCCCCAACCCTCTCTCTCCACCCCCAAACCTCTCTCTCTCCTCCCAATCCTCTCTCTCCCCTCCCAATCCTCTCTCCCCCCAATCCTCTCTCTCCTCCCGCAATCCTCTCTCCCCCCGCAACCCCCTCTCCCCCCGCAACCCCCTCAATCCTCTCTCCCCCAATCCTCTCTCTCCACCCCCAATCGTCTCTCTCTTCCCCCCAATCCTCTCTCTCCTCCCGCAATCCTCTCTCTCCCCTGCCAATCCTCTCTCTCCCCCTCCCCGAATCCTCTCCCCCGCAAATCTTCTCCCCCCATTCTTCCCCGACCCTCCAATCCTCTTTCTCCCCCGCCCCTCCAATCCTCTCTCTCCCCCGCCACCTCAGTCCTCTCTCCCTCGCCCCCCAATCCTCTCTCCCCCCAGCCCCCTCAATACTCTCTTCCCCCCCAGCCCCACCAATCCTCTCTCCCCCCCAGCTCCCTCAATACTCTCCGACCCCAGCACCCCCAATCATCTCTCCCCCCCAGCCCCCCAATCCTCTCTTCCCCCCCAATCCTCTCTTCCCCCCCACAGCCACCCCAATCCTCTCCCGCCCCCCCATTCCTCTCTCTCCCCCCCAGCCCCCTTAATCCTCTCTTCGCCCCCCTGCCCCCAATCCTCTCTCCCCCTGCCCCCAATTCTCTCTCCTCCTGCCCCCCAATACTCTCTTCCCCCGCCCCCAATCCTCTCTGCCCCTGCCCCCAATCATCTCTCCCCCCGCCCGCAATCGTCTCTCTCCCCCCGCCCCTCCAATCCACTTCCCCCCAAGCCCCCCAATCCTCTCTCTCCCTGCCCCCCCAATTCTCTCTACCACTGCCCCCCAATACTCTCTCCCCCCGCCACCCAATCCTCTCTTCCCACCTGCCCCCCAATCCTCTCTCCCCTGCCCCAATCCTTTCTCCCTCCCTGCCCACCCAACCTCTCTTCCCCCCCAGCCTCCTTAATCCTCCATTCGCCCCCCTGCCCCAATCCACTTTCCCCCCTGCCCCCTAATCCTCTCTCCCCCAATCCTTTCTCCCCCCAACCCCCTCAATCCTCTCTCCCCCAATCCTCTCTCTCCCCCCCCAATCCACCCTCACCCCCCCGCCAATCCTCTCTCTCTCCCCCAATCCTCTCTCTCCACCCCCCCAATCCTCTCTCTTCCCCCCCCAATCCTCTCTCTCCCCTCCAATCCTCTCTCTCCCCTCCCAATCCTCTCTCCCCCCAATCCTCTCTCTCCTCCCGCAATCCTCTCTCCCCCCGCAACCCCCTCAATCCTCTCTCCCCCAATCCTCTCTCTCCACCCCCAATCCTCTCTCTCCGCCCCCCCAATCCTCTCTCTCTTCCCGCAATCCTCTCTCTCCCCTGCCAATATTCTCTCTCTCCCCTCCCCGAATCCTCTCCCCCCCAAATCTTCTCCCCCCATTCTTCCCCGCCCCTCCAATGCTCTCTCCCCCAGCCCCCACAATCCTCTCTCCCCCTGCCTCTCAATCGTCTCTCACCCTCTGCCCCTCCAATCCACTCTTCCCCCAGCCCCCTAATCCTCTCTCCCCCTTCCCCCCCATTCTCTCTCCCCCTGCCCCCAATACTCTCTCCCCCCCGCCCCCTCAATCCTCTCTCCCCCAATCCTCTCACTCTCCCCCCCAATCCTCTCTCTGCCCCCAGCAATCCTCTCTCTCCCCCCAATCCTCTCTCTCCCCTCCCAATCTTCTCTCTCCTCCCGCAATCCTCTCTCTCCCCCCCCGAATCTTCTCCCCGCATTCTCTCCCGCCCCTCTAATCCTCTTTATCCCCCTCCCCTCCAATCCTCTCTCTCCCCAGCACCCCTCAATCCTCTCTCCCCCTGCCCCCCAATCCTCTCTCCCCCTGCCCCCCAATCCTCTCTCCCCCTGCCCCCCAAAGCTCTCTCCCCCTGCCCCCAATCCCCTCTCCCCCTGCCCCCAATCCTCTCTCCCCCCGCCCCTCCAATCCACTCTCCCCCCAGCCCCCCAATCCACTCTCCCCCCCCAAACCCCTCAATCCTCTCTCCCCCCAATCCTCTCTCCCCCCAATCCTCTCTCTCTCTCGCAATCCTCTCTCTCACCCCCCCGCCAATCCTCTCTCTCCCCCCCCCAATCCTCTCTCTCCCCCGCAATCCTCTATCACCCGCCCAAATCCTCTCTCTTCCCCCCCCAATCCTCTCTCACCCCCCAATCCTCGCTCTCCCATCCCAATCCTCTCTCCCCGCTAATACTCTCTCTCCTCCCGCAATCCTCTCTCCCCCCGCAACCCCCTCAATCCTGTCTCCCCCAATCCTCTCTCTACACCCCCAATCCTCTCTCTCGGCCCCCCCAATCCTCTCTCTCTTCCCGCAATCCTCTCTCTCCCCTGCCAATCCTCTCTCTCCCCCTCCACGAATCCTCTCCCCCCAAAATCTTCTCCCCCCATTCTCCCCCGCCCCTTCAATGCTCTCTCCCCCAGCCCCCACAATCCTCTCTCCCCCTGCTCCCCAATCGTCTCTCCCCCCTGCCCCTCCAATCCACTCTCCTCCCTGCCCCCTATTCTCTCTCCCCCCTGCCCCCCCAATCCTCTCTCCCCCTCCCCAATCCTCTCTACCCCCTGCCCCTCCAAACCACTCTCCCCCCCAATCCTCTCTCTCCCAAACCTCTCTCTCTCCCCCCAATCCTCTCTCTCTCCCCCCAATCCTCTCTCTCTCCCCCCAATCCTCTCTCTCCCCCCAATCCTCTCTCTCCCCCCACAATCCTCTCTCTCCCCTCCCAATCCTCTCTCACCCCCAATCCTCTCTCTCCCCCCCAATCCTCTCTCTCCCCCCAAATCCTCTCTCCACCCGCAACCCCCTCAATCCTCTCTCCCCCAATCCTCTCTCTCCACCCCCAATCCTCTCTCTCCCCTCCCATTCCTCTCTCTCCCCCCCCGAATCTTCTCCCCCCCTTCACCCCCGCCCCTCCAATCCTCTTTATCCCCCGCCCTTCCAATCCTCTCTCTCCCCAGCCCCCCCAATCCTCTCTCCCCCTGCCCCCCAATCCTCTCTCCCCCTGCCCCCCAATACTCTCTCCCCCCTGCCCCCCAATTCTCTCCCTCCCCGCCCCTCCAATCCACTCTCCCCCCAGCCCCCCAATCCACTCTCCCCCCCCAAACCCCTCAATCCTCTCTCCCCCCCAATCCTCTCTCTCTCTCCCAATCCTCTCTCTCACCCTCCCCCCGCCAATCCTCTCTCTCTCCCCCCCAATCCTCTCTCTCCCCCCCAATCATCTCCCTCTCCCCCCAATCCTTTCTCTCCACTCCCAATCCTCTCTCCCCCCCAATCCTCTCTCTCCTCCCGCAATCCTCTCTCTCCTCCCGCAACCCCCTCAATCCTCTCTCCCCCAACCCTCTCTCTCCACCCCGAAACCTCTCTCTCCCCTCCCAATCCTCTCTCTCCCCTCCCAATCCTCTCTCCCCCCAATCCTCTCTCTCCTCCCGCAATCCTCTCTCCCCCCGCAACCCCCTCTCCCCCCGCAACCCCCTCATTCCTCTCTCCCCCAATCCTCTCTCTCCACCCCCAATCCTCTCTCTCTTCCCCCCAATCCTCTCTCTCCTCCCGCAATCCTCTCTCTCCCCTGCCAATCCTCTCTCTCCCCCTCCCCGAATCCTCTCCCCCGCAAATCTTCTCCCCCCATTCTCCCCCGACCCTCCAATCCTCTTTCTCCCCCGCCCCTCCAATCCTCTCTCTCCCCCGCCACCTCAATCCTCTCTCCTTCTCCCCCCAATCCTCTCTCCCCCCAGCCCCCTCAATACTCTCTCCCCCCCAGCCCCACCAATCCTCTCTCCCCCCCAAGCTCCCTCAATACTCTCTCCAACCCCAGCACCCCCAATCATCTCTCCCCCCCAGCCCCCCAATCCTCTCTTCCCCCCCAGCTCCCCAATCCTCTCTTCCCCCCTCAGCCACCCCAATCCTCTCCCGCCCCCCCAATCCTTTCTCCCCCCCAGCCCCCCCATTCCTCTCTCCCCCCAGCACCTCCATTCCTCTCTCTCCCCCCAGCCCCCTTAATCCTCTCTTTGCCCCCTGCCCCCAATCCTCTCTCCCCCTGCCCCCAATTCTCTCTCCCCCTGCCCCCCAATACTCTCTTCCCCCGCCCCCAATCCTCTCTCCCCCTGCCCCCAATCGTCTCTCCCCCCGCCCCCAATCGTCCCTCCCCCCCCGCCCCTCCAATCCACTTCCCCCCCAGCCCCCCAATCCTCTCTCCCCCCCGCCACCCAATCCTCTCTTCCCACCTGCCCCCCAATCCTCTCTCCCCTGCACCCCAATCATCTCTGACCTGCCCCCCAACCTCTCTTCCCCCCCAGCCTCCTTAATCCTCTCTTCGCCCCCCTGCCCCAATCCACCCTCCCCCCGCCCCCCTAATCCTCTCTCCCCCAATCCTTTCTCCCCCCAACCCCCTCAATCCTCTCTCCCCCAATCCTCTCTCTCTCCCCCCCAATCCTCTCTCTCCCCCCCCCCCAATCTCCTCTTTCCCCCCCAATGCTCTCTCTCCCCTCCCAATCCTCTCTCTCCTCCCGGAATCCTCTCTCTCCCCCCCGAATCTTCTCCCCACCGAATCTTCTCCCTCCCGAATCTTCTCCCCCGCCCCTCCAATCCTTGTATCCCCTGCCCCTTCAATCCTCTCTCTCGCCAGCCCCCCCTAATCCTCTCTCCCTCTGCCCCCCAATCCTCTCTCCCCCTGCCCCCAATCCTCTCTCCCCCTGCCCCCCAATCCTCTCTCCCCCCGCCCCTCCAATCCACTCTCCCCCCAGCCCCCCAATCCACTCTCCCCCCCAAACCCCTCAATCCTCTCCCCCCCCCTATGCTCTCTCCCCCCAATCCTCTCTCTCCCTCCCAATCCTCTCTCTCACCCCCCCGCCAATTCTCTCTCTCTCCCCCAATCCTCTCTCCCCCAACCCTCTCTCTCCACCCCAATCCTCTCTCTCCGCCCCCCCCAATCCTCTCTCTCCCCTGCCAATCTTCTCTCTCCCCCTCCCCGAATCCTCTCCCCCCCAAATCTTCTTCCCCATTCTCCCCCGCCCCTCCAATGCTCTCTCCCCCAGCCCCCACAATCCTCTCTCCCCCTGCCCCCCAATCGTCTCTCCCCCCCTGCCCCTCCAATCCACTCTCCCCCCAGCCCCCCAATCCTCTCTCCCCCTGCCCCCCATTCTCTCTCCCCCTGCCCCCCAATACTCTCTCCCCCCCGCCCCCTCAATCCTCTCTCCCCCCTATCCCCTCAATCCTCTCTCCCCCGAATCCTCTCTCTCTCCCCCCAATCTACTCTCTCCCCCCCTCAATCCTCTCTCTCCCCGCAATCCTCTCTCTCCCCTCCCAATCCTCTCTCTCCTCCCGAAATCCTCTCTCTCCCCGCCAATCCTCTCTCTCCCCCCGAATCTTCTCCCCCTATTCTCCCCCGCCGCTCCAATCCTCTTTATCCCCCGCCACTCCAATCCTCTCTCTCCCCAGCCCCCCGCAATCCTCTCTCCCCCCTGCCCCCAATCCTCTCTTCCCCCTGCCCCCCAATCCTCTCTCCCCCTGCCCCCCAATCCTCTCTCCCCCCTGCCCCCCAAACCTCTCTCCCCCTCCCACCCCCCCAATCCTCTCTCCCTCCCGCCCCTCCAATCCACTCTCCCCCCAGCCCCCCAATCCACTCTCCCCCCCCAAACCCCTCAATCTTCTCTCCCCCCAATCCTCTCTCTCTCCCAATCCTCTCTCTCACCCCCCCGCCAATCCTCTCTCTCCCCTCCCAATCCTCTCTCCCCCCCAATCCTCTCTCTCCTCCCGCAATCCTCTCTCCCCCCGCAACCCCTTCAATTCTCTCTCCCACAATCCTCTCTCTCCACTCCCAATCCTCTCTCTCCGCCCCCCCAATCCTCTCTCTCATCCCGCAATCCTCTCTCTCCCCTGCCAATCCTCTCTCTCCCCTCCACGAATCCTCACCCCCCCCAAATCTTCTCCCCCTATTCTCCCCCGCCCCTTCAATGCTCTCTCCCCCAGCCCCCACAATCCTCTCTCCCCCTGCCCCCCAATCGTCTCTCCCCCCCCTGCCCCTCCAATCCACTCTCCCCCCTGCCCCCCAATACTCTCTCCCCCCCGCCCCCTCAATCCTCTCTCCCCCTCCCCAATCCTCTCTCCCCCCTGCCCCTCTAAACCACTCTCCCCCCCAATCCTCTCTCTCCCAAACCTCTCTCTCTCCCCCCAATCCTTTCTCTCTCCCCCCCCAATCCTCTATCTCCCCCCAATCCTCTCTCTCCCCCAATCCTCCCTCCCCCCAATCCTTTCTCTTCCCCCCCCAATCCTCTCTCTCCCCTCCCAATCCTCTCTCTCCCCCGAATCCTCTCTCCACCCACAACCCCCTCAATCCTCTCTCCCCCAATCCTCTCTCTCCACACCCAATGCTCTCTCTCCCCCGCAATCGTCTCTCTCCCCTGCCAATCCTCTCTCTCCCCCACGAATCCTCTCCCCCCCAAATGTTCTCCCCCATTCTCCCCCGCCCCTCCAATCCACTCTCCCCCAGCCCCCACAATCCTCTCTCACCTTGCCCCCCAATCGTCTCTCCCCCCCCTGCCCCTCCAATTCACTCTCCCCCAGCCCCCCAATCCTCTCTTCCCCTGCCCCCCCACAATTCTCTTTCCCTGCCCCCCAATACTATCTCCCCCCACCCCCCAATCCTCTCTTCCCCCCTGCCCCCAATCCTCTCTCCCCCTGCCCCCAATCCTCTCTCCCCTGCCCCCCCAATCCTCTATCTCCCCCCAATCCTCTCTCTCCCCCCCAATCCTCTCTCTCCCCCCCAATCCTCTCTCTCCCCCCCAATCCTCTCTCTCCCCCCCAATCCTCTCTCCACCCCCAACCCCCTCAATCCACTCTACACCAATCCTCTCTCTCCCCCCCAATCCTCTCTCCACCCCCAACCCCCTCAATCCACCTCTCCCCCAATCCTCTGTCTCCCCCCCAATCCTCACTCTCCCCTCCCAATCCTCTCTCTCCTCCCGCAATTCTCTCTCTCCCCTGCTAATCCTCTCTCTGCGAATCCTCTCCCCCCGCCCCGAATCTTCTCCCCCATTCTCCCCCGCCCCTCCAATCCTCTTTGTCCCCCGCCCCTCCAATCCTCTCTCCCCACAATCCTCTCTTCCCCCCCCAACCCCCTCAATCTTCTCTCCCCCAAATCATCTCTCTCTCCCCCAATCCTCTCTCTCTACCCCCCAATCCTCTCTCTGCCCCCCAATCCTCTCTCTACCCCTCAAACCTCTCTCTCTCCCCCAATCCTCTCTCTCTACCCCCCAATCCTCTCTCTCCCCCCCAATCCCCTCTCTCCCCCCCAATCCTCTCTCTCCCCCGCAATCCTCTCTCACCCCCCCGCCAATCCTCTCTCTCTCCCCCAATCCTCTCTCTCCACCCCCCCAATCCTCTCTCTTCCCCCCCAATCCTCTCTCTCCCCCGCAATCCTCTCTCTCCCCTCCCAATCCTCTCTCCCCCGCAATCCTCTCTCTCCTCCCGCAATCCTCTCTCTCCCCGCAACCCCCTCAATCCTCTCTCCCCCAATCCTCTCTCTCCACCCCCAATCTTCTCTCTCCGCCCCCCCCAATCCTATCTCTCTTCCCGCAATCCTCTCCCTCCCCTGCCAATCCTCTCTCTCTCCCCTCCCCGAATCCCCTCCCCCCCAAATCTTCTCCCCCCATTCTCCCCCGCCCCTCCAATGCTCTCTCCCCCAGCCCCCACAATCCTCTCTCCCCCTGCCTCCCAATCGTCTCTCCCCCTCTGCCCCTCCAATCCACTCTCCCCCCAGCCCCCCAATCCTCTCTCCCCCTTCCCCCCATTCTCTCTCCCCCCTGCCCCCAATACTCTCTCCCCCCTGCCCCCCAATCCTCTCTCCCCCCGCCCCTGCAATCCACTCTCCTCCCAGCCCCCCAATCCACTCTCCCCCCACAAACCCCTCAATCCTCTCTCCCCCCAATCCTCTCTCTCTCTCGCAATTCTCTCTCTCACCCCCCGCCAATCCTCTCTCTCTCCCCAATCCTCTCTCTCACCCCCAATCCTCTATCACCCGCCCCAATCCTCTCTCTTCCCCCCCCAATCCTCTCTCTCCTCCCCAATCCTC
Organism: Pristiophorus japonicus; assembly: GCF_044704955.1. Taxonomy (NCBI): domain Eukaryota; kingdom Metazoa; phylum Chordata; class Chondrichthyes; family Pristiophoridae; genus Pristiophorus; species Pristiophorus japonicus. The sequence goes on from NW_027251502.1 coordinate 31,186, forward strand.
GCTCTCCCATCCCAATCCTCTCTCCCCCCGAATCCTCTCTCTCCTCCCACAATCCTCTCTCCCCCCGCAACCCCCTCAATTCTCTCTCCCCCAATCCTCTCTCTCCACCCCCAATCCTCTCTCTCGGCCCCCCCAATCCTCTCTCTCTTCCCGCAATCCTCTCTCTCCCCTGCCAATCCTCTCTCTCCCCCTCCACGAATCCTCTCCCCCCCAAATCTTCTCCCCCCATTCTCCCCCACCCCTTCAATGCTCTCTCCCCCAGCCCCCACAATCCTCTCTCCCCCTGCCCCCCCAATCGTCTCTCCCCCTCCCCAATCCTCTCTACCCCCTGCCCCTCCAAACCACACTCCCCCCAAATCCTCTCTCTCTCCCCCCCAATTCTCCATCTCCCCTTCAATCCTCTCTCTCCCCCCAATCCTCTCGCTCCCCCCACAATCCTCTCTCTCCCCTCCCAATCCTCTCTCACCCCCAATCCTCTCTCTGCCCCCCAATCCTCTCTCTCCCCCCCAATCCTCTCTCTACCCGCAACGCCCTCAATCCTCTCTCCCCCAATCCTCTCTCTCCACCCCCAATCCTCGCTCTCCCCTCCCAATCCTCTCTCTCCTCCCGCAATCCTCTCTCTCCCCCCCCGAATCTTCTCCCCCGATTCACCCCCGCCCCTCCAATCCTCTTTATCCCCCGCCCCTCCAATCCTCTCTCTCCCCCTGCCCCCCAATCCTCTCTCCCCCTGCCCCCCAATCCTCTCTCCCCCTGCCCCCCAATCCTCTCTCCCCCTGCCCCCCAATACTCTCTCCCCCCTGCCCCCCAATCCTCTCTCTCCCTCACGCCCCCCAATTCTCTCCCTCCCCGCCACTCCAATCCACTCTCCCCCCAGCCCCCCAATCCACTCTCCCCCCCCAAACCCCTCAATCCTCTCTCCCCCCAATCCTCTCTCTCTCTCCCAATCCGCTCTCTCACCCCCCCCCGCCAATCCTCTCTCTCTCCCCCCCAATCCTCTCTCTCCCCTCCCAATCCTCTCTTCCCCCCAATCCTCTCTCTCCTCCCGCAATCCTCTCTCCCCCTGCAACCCCCTCAATCCTCTCTCCCCCAATCCTCTCTCTCCACCCCGAATCCTCTCTCTCTTCCCCCCAATCCTCTCTCTCCTCCCGCAATCCTCTCTCTCCCCTCCCAATCCTCTCTCCCCCCCAATCCTCTCTCTCCTCCCGCAATCCTCTCTCTCCTCCCGCAACCCCCTCAATCCTCTCTCCCCCAATCCTCTCTCTCCACCCCGAATCCTCTCTCTCTTTCCCCCAATCCTCTCTCTCCTCCCGCAATCCTCTCTCTCCCCTCCCAATCCTCTCTCCCCTCAATCCTCTCTCCCCCAACCCTCTCTCTCCACCCCGAAACCTCTCTCTCCCCTCCCAATCCTCTCTCTCCCCTCCCAATCCTCTCTTCCCCCAATCCTCTCTCTCCTCCCGCAATCCTCTCTCCCCCCGCAACCCCCTCTCCCCCCGCAACCCCCTCAATCCTCTCTCCCCCAATCCTCTCTCTCCACCCCCAATCCTCTCTCTCTTCCCCCCAATCCTCTCTCTCCTCCCGCAATCCTCTCTCTCCCCTGCCAATCCTCTCTCTCCCCCTCCCCGAATCCTCTCCCCCACAAATCTTCTCCCCCCATTCTCCCCCGACCCTCCAATCCTCTTTCTCCCCCGCCCCTCCAATCCTCTCTCTCCCCCGCCACCTCAATCCTCTCTCCTTCTCCCCCCAATCCTCTCTCCCCCCAGCCCCCTCAATACTCTCTCCGACCCCAGCACCCCCAATCATCTCTCCCCCCCAGCCCCCCACTCCTCTCTTCCTCCCCAGCCCCCAATCCTCTCCCGCCCCCCCAATCCTCTCTCCCCCCCAGCCCCCCCATTCCTCTCTCCCCCCAGCACCCCCATTCCTCTCTCTCCCCCCCAGCCCCCTTAATCCTCTCTTCGCCCCCTGCCCCCAATCCTCTCTCCCCCTGCCCCCAATTCTCTCTCCCCCTGCCCCCCAATACTCTCTTCCCCCGCCCCCAATCCTCTCTCCCCCTGCCCCCAATCGTCTCTCCCCCCGCCCCCAATCGTCTCTCCCCCCCCTGCCCCTCCAATCCACTTCCCCCCCAGCCCCCCAATACTCTCTCCCCCCGCCACCCAATCCTCTCTTCCCACCTGCCCCCCAATCCTCTCTCCCCTGCCCCAATCCTTTCTCCCACCTTGCCCCCCAATCCTCTCTCCCCTGCCCCCCAATCATCTCTGACCTGCCCCCCCAACCTCTCTTCCCCCCCAGCCTCCTTACTCCTCTCTTCGCCCCCCCTGCCCCAATCCACCCTCCCCCACTGCCCCCCTAATCCTCTCTCCCCCAATCCTTTCTCCCCCCAACCCCCTCAATCCTCTCTCCCCAATCCTCTCTCTCTCCCCCCCAATCCTCTCTCTCTCCCCCCCAATCCCCTCTCTCCCCCCCAATCCTCTCTCTCCCCTCCCAATCCTCTCTCTCCTCCCGCAATCCTCTCTCTCCCCTGCCAATCCTCTCTCTCCCCCCGAATCTTCTCCCCCCTGAATCTTCCCCCCCGCCCCTCCAATCCTTGTATCCCCCGCCCCTCCAATCCTCTCTCTCGCCAACCCCCCCTAATCCTCTCTCCCTCTGCCCCCCAATCCTCTCTCCCCCTGCCCCCCAATCCTCTCTCCCCCCGCCCCTCCAATCCACTCTCCCCCCAGCCCCCCAATCCACTCTCTCCCCCAAACCCCTCAATCCTCTCTCCCCCCTATCCTCTCTCCCCCCAATCCTCTCTCTCTCTCCCAATCCTCTCTCTCACCCCCCCCCCCCCCGCCAATCCTCTCTCTCTCCCCCAATCCTCTCTCTTCCCCCCCCCAAACCTCTCTCTCCCCCCCAATCCTCTCACTCCCGTCCCAATCCTCTCTCCCCCCAATCCTCTCTCTCCTCCCGCAATCATCTCTCCCCCCGCAACCCCCTCAATCCTCTCTCCCCCAACCCTCTCTCTCCACCCCCAATCCTCTCTCTCCACCCCCCCCCCCAATCCCTCTCTCTCCCCTGCCAATTTTCTCTCTCCCCCTCCCCGAATCCTCTCCCCCCCAAATCTTCTCCCCCCATTCTCCCCCGCCCCTCCAATGCTCTTTCCCCCAGCCCCCACAATCCTCTCTCCCCCTGCCCCGCAATCGTCTCTCCCCCCTGCCCCTCCAATCCACTCTCCCCCCAGCCCCCAATCCTCTCTCCCCCTGCCCCCCCCATTCTCTCTCCCCCTGCCCCCCAATCATCTCTCCCCCCCAGCCCCCCACTCCTCTCTTCCCCCCAGCCCCCAATCCTCTCCCGCCCCCCCAATCCTCTCTCCCCCCCAGCCCCCCCATTCCTCTCTCCCCCCAGCACCCCCATTCCTCTCTCTCCCCCCCAGCCCCCTTAATCCTCTCTTCGCCCCCTACCCCCAATCCTCTCTCCCCCTGCCCCCAATTCTCTCTCCCCCTGCCCCCCAATACTCTCTTCCCCCGCCCCCAATCCTCTCTCCCCCTGCCCCCAATCGTCTCTCCCCCGCCCCCAATCGTCTCTCCCCCCCCCGCCCCTCCAATCCACTTCCCCCCCAGCCCCCCAATACTCTCTCCCCCCGCCACCCAATCCTCTCTTCCCACCTGCCCCCCAATCCTCTCTCCCCTGCCCCAATCCTTTCTCCCACCTTGCCCCCCAATCCTCTCTCCCCTGCCCCCCAATCATCTCTGACCTGCCCCCCCAACCTCTCTTCCCCCCCAGCCTCCTTACTCCTCTCTTCGCCCCCCCTGCCCCAATCCACCCTCCCCCACTGCCCCCCTAATCCTCTCTCCCCCAATCCTTTCTCCCCCCAACCCCCTCAATCCTCTCTCCCCCAATCCTCTCTCTCTCCCCCCCAATCCTCTCTCTCTCCCCCCCAATCCCCTCTCTCCCCCCCAATCCTCTCTCTCCCCTCCCAATCCTCTCTCTCCTCCCGCAATCCTCTCTCTCCCCTGCCAATCCTCTCTCTCCCCCCGAATCTTCTCCCCCCTGAATCTTCCCCCCGCCCCTCCAATCCTTGTATCCCCCGCCCCTCCAATCCTCTCTCTCGCCAACCCCCCCTAATCCTCTCTCCCTCTGCCCCCCAATCCTCTCTCCCCTGCCCCCCAATCCTCTCTCCCCCTGCCCCCCAATCCTCTCTCCCCCCGCCCCTCCAATCCACTCTCCCCCCAGCCCCCCAATCCACTCTCTCCCCCAAACCCCTCAATCCTCTCTCCCCCCTATCCTCTCTCCCCCCAATCCTCTCTCTCTCTCCCAATCCTCTCTCTCACCCCCCCCCCCGCCAATCCTCTCTCTCTCCCCCAATCCTCTCTCTTCCCCCCCCCAAACCTCTCTCTCCCCCCCAATCCTCTCACTCCCGTCCCAATCCTCTCTCCCCCCAATCCTCTCTCTCCTCCCGCAATCATCTCTCCCCCCGCAACCCCCTCAATCCTCTCTCCCCCAACCCTCTCTCTCCACCCCCAATCCTCTCTCTCCACCCCCCCCCCAATCCTCTCTCTCCCCTGCCAATTTTCTCTCTCCCCCTCCCCGAATCCTCTCCCCCCCAAATCTTCTCCCCCCATTCTCCCCCGCCCCTCCAATGCTCTTTCCCCCAGCCCCCACAATCCTCTCTCCCCCTGCCCCGCAATCGTCTCTCCCCCCTGCCCCTCCAATCCACTCTCCCCCCAGCCCCCCAATCCTCTCTCCCCCTGCCCCCCCATTCTCTCTCCCCCTGCCCCCCAATACTCTCTCCCACCCGCCCCCTCAATCCTCTCTCCCCCCTACCCCCTCAATCCTCTCTCCCCCGAATCCTCTCTCTCTCTCCCCAATCTACTCTCTCCCCCCCCAATCCTCTCTCTCCCCCCCAATCCTCTCTCTCCACTCCCAAAATCCTCTCTCTCCCCTGCCAATCCTCTCTCTCCCCCCGAATCTTCTCCCCCCATTCTCCCCCGCCGCTCCAATCCTCTTTATCCCCCGCCACTCCAATCCTCTCTCTCCCCAGCCCCCCCCAATCCTCTCTCCCCCCTGCCCCCAATCCTCTCTTCCCCCTGCCCCCCAATCCTCTCTCCCCCTGCCCCCCAATACTCTCTCCCCCCCGCCCCCTCAATCCTCTCTCCCCCTCCCCAATCCTCTCTCCCCCCTGCCCCTCTAAACCACTCTCCCCCCAATCCTCTATCTCCCAAATCTCTCTCTCTCCCCCCAATCCTTTCTCTCTCCCCCCCCAATCCTCTATCTCCCCCCCAATCCTCTCTCCCCCCCAATCCTCTCTCTTCCCCCCCCAATCCTCTCTCTCCCCTCCCAATCCTCTCTCTCCCCCCAATCCTCTCTCCACCCGCAACCCCCTCAATCCTCTCTCCCCCAATCCTCTCTCTCCACCCCCAATCCTCTCTCTCCCCCCCCGAATCCTCTCCCCCCCAAATGTTCTCCCCCATTCTCCCCCGCCCCTCCAATCCTCTCTCCCCCAGCCCCCACAATCCTCTCTCCCCTTGCCCCCCAATCGTCTCTCCCCCCCCTGCCCCTCCAATTCACTCTCCCCCCAGCCCCCCAATCCTCTCTCCCCCTGCCCCCCCAATTCTCTTTCCCTGCCCCCCAATACTATCTCCCCCCCGCCCCCCAATCCTCTCTTCCCCCCTGCCCCCAATCCTCTCTCCCCCTGCCCCCAATCCTCTCTACCCTGCCCCCCCAATCCTCTATCTCCCCCCCAATCCTCTCTCTCCCCCCCAATCCTCTCTCTCCCCCCCAATCCTCTCTCTCCCCCCAATCCTCTCTCTCCCCCCCAATCCTCTCTCCCCTCCCCCCAATCCTCTCTCTCCCCTCCCAATCCTCTCTCACCCCCAATCCTCTCTCTCCCCCCCAATCCTCTCTCTCCCCCCCAATCCTCTCTCCACCCCCAACCCCCTCAATCCGCTCTCCACCAATCCTCTCTCCCCCCGAATCCTCTCTCCACCCCCAACCCCCTCAATCCGCTCTCCCCCAATCCTCTGTCTCCCCCCCCAATCCTCACTCTCCCCTCCCAATCCTCTCTCTCCTCCCGCAATTCTCTCTCTCCCCTGCCAATCCTCTCTCTGCGAATCCTCTCCCCCCGCCCCGAATCTTCTCCCCCATTCTCCCCCGCCCCTCCAATCCTCTTTATCCCCCACCCCTCCAATCCTCTCTCTCCCCCGCCGCACCAATCCTCTCTCCCCCCCTGCTCCCCCAATCCACTCCCCACAGCCTACAATGCTCTCTCCCTCTGCCCCCCAATGCTCTCTCCCCCCACCCCCAATTCTCTCTCCCCCCTGCCCCCCAATTCTCTCTCCCCCCTGCCCCCCAATGCTCTCTCCCCCCGACCCCAAACCTCTCTCTCCCCTGTCCCCCCAATCCTCTCTCCCCCCCAGCCCTCTCAATCCTCTCCCCCCCCAGCCCTCTCAATCCTCTCTGCCCCCAATCCTCTCACTCCCCCCTCCCCCCAATCCTCTCACTCCCCCCTCCCCCCAATCCTCTCACTCCCCCCCAATCATCTCTCTCCCCCCGCAATCCTGTCTCTGCTCTGCCAATCCTCTCTCCCCCTCCGAATCCTCTCCCCCATTCTCCCCCGCCCCTCCAATCCTCTCTCCCCCACAATCCTCTCTCTCTTCCCGCAATCCTCTCTCCCCCGCAACCGCCTCAATCATCTCTCCCCCCAATCCTCTCTCTCCAGCCCCTAATCCTCTCTCTCCTCCCGCAATCCTCTCTCTCCCCTGCCAATCCTTTCTCTCCCCCGCTTCGCCCGGATCCTCTCCCTGCCCCGAATCTTCTCCGCCCATTCTCCCCCGCCCCTCCAATCCTCTTTCTCCCCCGCCCCTCCAAACCTCTCTCTCCCCCCCGAATCTTCTCCCCCCATTCTCCCCCGCCCCTCCAATCCTCTTTCTCCCCCGCCCCTCCAATCCTCTCTCTCCCCCCCGAATCTTCTCCCCCCATTCTCCCCCGCCCCTCCAATCCTCTTTATCCCCCTCCCCTCCAATCCTCTCTCTCTCCAGCACCCCCCAATCCTCTCTCCCCCTGCCCCCCAATCCTCTCTCCCCCTGCCCACCAATCCTCTCTCCCCCTGCCCCCCAATGCTCTCTCCCCCTGCCCCCAATCCTCTCTCCCCCTGCCCCCCAATCCTCTCTCCCCCCGCCCCTCCAATCCACTCTCCCCCCAGCCCCCCAATCCACTCTTCCCCCCCAAACCCCTCAATCCTCTCTCCCCCCAATCCTCTCTCCCCCCAATCCTCTCTCTCTCTCGCAATCCTCTCTCTCACCCCCCCCGCCAATCCTCTCTCTCTCCCCCCAATCCTCTCTCTCCCCCCCAATCCTCTATCACCCGCCCCAATCCTCTCTTTTCCCCCCCCAATCCTCTCTCTCCCCCCCAATCATCTCTCTCTCCCCCCAATCCTCTCTCTACCCTCCCAATCCTCTCTCTCCCCTCCCAATCCTCTCTCCCCCCAATCCTCTCTCTCCTCCCGCAATCCTCTCTCCCCCCGCAACCCCCTCAATCCTCTCTCCCCCAATCCTCTCTCTCTTCCCCCCAACCCTCTCTCTCCTCCCGCAATCCTCTCTCTCCCCTCCCAATCCTCTCTCTCCTCCTGCAATCCTCTCTCCCCCCGCAACCCCCTCAATCCTCTTTCCCCAACCCTCTCTCTCCACCCCCAAACCTCTCTCTCCCCTCCCAATCCTCTCTCTCCCCTCCCAATCCTCTCTCCCCCCCAATCCTCTCTCTCCTTCCGCAATCCTCTCTCCCCCCGCAACCCCCTCTCCCCCCGCAACCCCCTCAATCCTCTCTGCCCCAATCCTCTCTCTCCACCCTCAATCCTCTCTCTCTTCCCCCCAATCCTCTCTCTCCTCCCACAATCCTCTCTCTCCCCCTCCCCGAATCCTCTCCCCCGCAAATCTTCTCCCCCCATTCTCCCCCGACCCTCCAATCCTCTTTCTCCCCCGCCCCTCCAATCCTCTCTCTCCCCCGCCACCTCAATCCTCTCTCCTTCGCCCCCCAATCCTCTCTCCCCCCAGCCCCCTCAATGCTCTCTCCCCCCCAGCCCCACCAATCCTCTCTCCCCCTCCAGCTCCCTCAATACTCTCTCCGACCCCAGCACCCCCAATCATCTCTCCCCCCCAGCCCCCCCATTCCTCTCTCCCCCCAGCACCCCCATTCCTCTCTCTCCCCCTCAGCCCCCTTAATCCTCTCTTCGCCCCCTGCCCCCAATCCTCTCTCCCCCTGCCCCCAATTCTCTCTCCCCCTGCCCCGCAATACTCTCTTCCCCCGCCCCCAATCGTCTCTCCCCCCGCCCCCAATCGTCTCTCCCCCCCGCCCCCAATCGTCTCTCCCCCCCGCCCCTCCAATCCACTTCCCCCCCAATCCTCTCTCCCCCCGCCACCCAATCCTCTCTTCCCACCTGCCCCCCAATCCTCTCTCCCCTGATCCCCCAATCATCTCTGACCTGCCCCCCCAACCTCTCTTCCCCCCCAGCCTCCTTAATCCTCTCTTCGCCCCCCTGCCCCAATCCACCCTCCCCCACTGCCCCCCTAATCCTCTCTCCCCCAATCCTTTCTCCCCCCAACCCCCTCAATCCTCTCTCCCCCAATCCTCTCTCCCCCCCCCAATCCCCTCTCTCCCCCCCAATCCTCTCTCTCCCCTCCCAATCCTCTCTCTCCTCCCGCAATCCTCTCTCTCCCCTGCCAATCCTCTCTCTCCCCCCCGAATCTTCTCCCCCCCGAATCTTCTCCCCTGCCCCTCCAATCCTTGTATCCCCCGCCCCTCCAATCCTCTCTCTCGCCAGCCCCGCCTAATCCTCTCTCCCTCTGCCCCCCAATCCTCTCTCCCCCTGCCCCCCAATCCACTCTCCCCCCCAAACCCCTCAATCCTCTCTCCCCCCTATCCTCTCTCCCCCCAATCCTCTCTCTCTCTCCCAATCCTCTCTCTCACCCACCCCCCCCGGCCAATCCTCTCTCTCTCCCCCAATCCTCTCTCACCCCCCCAATCCTCTCTCCCCCCCAATCCTCTCTCTCCTCCCGCAATCATCTCTCCCCCCGCAACCCCCTCAATCCTCTCTCCCCCAACCCTCTCTCTCCACCCCCAATCCTCTCTCTCCGCCCCCCCCAATCCTCTCTCTCCCCTGCCAATCTTCTCTCTCCCCCTCCCCGAATCCTCTCCCCCCCAAATCTTCTCCCCCCATTCTCCCCCGCCCCTCCAATGCTCTCTCCCCCAGCCCCCACAATCCTCTCTCCCCCTGCCCCCCAATCGTCTCTCCCCCCCTGCCCCTCCAATGCACTCTCCCCCCAGCCCCCCAATCCTCTCTCCCCCTGCCCCCCAATCCTCTCTCCCCCCTACCCCCTCAATCCTTTCTCCCCCGAATCCTCTCTCTCTCCCCATAATCTACTCTCTCCCCCCCCCCAATCCTCTCTCTCCCCCCCAATCCTCTCTCTCCCCTCCCAATCCTCTCTCTCCTCCCGAAATCCTCTCTCTCCCCTGCCAATCCTCTCTCTCCCCCCGAATCTTCTCCGCCCATTCTCCCCCGCCGCTCCAATCCTCTTTATCCCCCGCCACTCCAATCCTCTCTCTCCCCAGCCCCCCCCAATCCTCTCTCCCCCCTGCCCCCAATCCTCTCTTCCCCCCTGCCCCCCAATCCTCTCTCCCCCTGCCCCCCAATCCTCTCTCCCCCCTGCCCCCCAAACCTCTCTCCCCCTCCCGACCCCCCAATCCTCTCTCCCCCCGCCCCTCCAATCCACTCTCCCCCAGCCCCCCAATCCACTCTCCCCCCCCAAACCCCTCAATCCTCCCTCCCCCCAATCCTCTCTCCCCCCAATCCTCTCTCTCTCCTAATCCTCTCTCTCACCCCCCCGCCAATCCTCTCTCTCCCCTCCCAATCCTCTCTCCCCCCCAATCCTCTCTCTCCTCCCGCAGTCCTCTCTCCCCCCGCAACCCTCTCAATTCTCTTTCCCCCAATCCTCTCTCTCCACCCCCAATCCCCTCTCTCCGCCCTACCAATCCTCTCTCTCATCCCCCAATCCTCTCTCTCCCCTGCCAATCCTCTCTCTCCCCCTCCCCGAATCCTCGCGCCCCCAAATCTTCTCTCCCGCCCCTCCAATGCCCTCTCCCCCAGCCCCCACAATCCTCTCTCCCCCTGCCCCCCAATCGTCTCTCCCCCCCTGCCCCTCTAATCCACTCTCCCCCCAGCCCCCCAATCCACTCTCCCCCTGCCCCCCCATTCTCTCTCCCCCCTGCCCCCAATACTCTCTCCCCCCGCCCCCTCAATCCTCTCTGCCCCTCAAGCCCCCCAATCCTCTCTCCCCCCTGCCCCTCCAATCCACTCTCCCCCCCAATCCTCTCTCTCCCAATCCTCTCTCCCCTCCCGAATCCTCTCTCTCCCCCCACAATCCTCGCTCTCCCCCCCAATCCTCTCTCTCTCCCCCCAATCCTCTCTCTCCCCTCCCAATCCTCTCTCACCCCCAATCCTCTCTCTCTCACCCAATCCTCTCTCTCCCCCCCAATCCACTCTCTCCCACCCAATCCTCTCTCTCCCCCGCAATCCTCTCTCCACCCGCAACCCCCTCAATCCTCTCTCCCCCAATCCTCTCTCTCCACCCCCAATCCTCTCTCTCCGCGCCCCCCAATCCTCTCTCTCTTCCCGCAATCCTCTCTCTCCCCTGCCAATCCTCTCTCTCCCCCCCCGAATCCTCTACCCCCCAAATGTTCTCCCCCATTCTCCCCCGTCCCTCCAATCCTCTCTCCCCCAGCCCCCACAATCCTCTCTCCCCTTGCCCCCAATTGTCTCTCCCCCCTGCCCCTCCAATTCACTCTCCCCCCAGCCCCCCAATCCTCTCTCCCCCTGCCCCCCCAATTCTCTTTCCCTGCCCCCCAATACTATTTCCCCCCCAATCCTCTCTTCCCCCCTGCCCCAATCCTCTCTCCCCCTGCCCCCAATCCTCTCTCCCCTGCCCCCCAATCCTCTATCTCCCCCCCAATCCTCTCTCTCCCCCCGAATCCTCTCTCTCCCCCCCAATCCTCTCTCTCCCCCCAAATCCTCTCTCCCCCCCGCAATCCTCTCTCCACTCCCAATCCTCTCTCACCCCCAATCCTCTCTCTCCCCCCCAATCCTCTCTCTCCCCCCCAATCCTCTCTCCACCCCCAACCCCCTCAATCCGCTCTCCACCAATCCTCTCTCTCCCCCCCCAATCCTCTCTCCACCCCCAACCCCCTCAATCCGCTCTGCCCCAATCCTCTGTCTCCCCCCCAATCCTCACTCTCCCCTCACAATCCTCTCTCTCCTCCAGCAATTCTCTCTCTCCCCTGCCAATCCTCTCTCTGCGAATCCTCTCCCCCCGCCCCGAATCTTCTCCCCCATTCTCCCCCGCCCCTCCAATCCTCTTTATCCCCCACCCCTCCAATCCTCTCTCTCCCCCGCCGCACCAATCCTCTCTCCCCCCCCTGCTCCCCCAATCCACTCCCCCCCAGCCCCCCCAATGCTTTCTCCCTCTGCCCCCCAATGCTCTCTCCCCCCCACCCCCAATTCTCTCTCCCCCTGCCCCCCAATTCTCTCTCCCCCCTGCCCCCCAATGCTCTCTCCCCCCGACCCCAAACCTCTCTCTCCCCTGTCCCCCCAATCCTCTCTCCCCCCCAGCCCTCTCAATCCTCTCCCCCCCCCAGCCCTCTCAATCCTCTCTCCCCCCCAATCCTCTCACTCCCCCCTCCCCCCAATCATCTCACTCCCTCCCAATCATCTCTCTCCCCCCACAATCCTGTCTCTGCCCTGCCAATCCTCTCTCCCCCCCGGAATCCTCTCCCACATTCTACCCCGCCCCTCCAATCCTCTCTCCCCCACAATCCTCCCTCTCTTCCCGCAATCCACTCTCCCCCGCAACCGCCTCAATCATCTCTCCCCCAATCCTCTCTCTCCAGCCCCTAATCCTCTCTCTCCTCCCGCAATCCTCTCTCTCCCCTGCCAATCCTTTCTCTCCCCTTCCTCGCCCGGATCCTCTCCCTGCCCCCGAATCTTCTCCGCCCATTCTCCCCCGCCCCTCCAATCCTCTTTGTCCCCCGCCTCTCCAATCCTCTCTCCCCACAATCCTCTCTTCCCCCCCCAACCCCCTCAATCTTCTCTCCCCCAAATCCTCTCTCTCTCCCTCAATCCTCTCTCTCTCCCCCCCAATCCTCTCTTCCCCCCCCATCCTCTCTCTCCGCTCCCAATCCTCTCTCTCCTCCCGCAATCCTCTCTCCCACCGCAACCCCCTCAATGCTTTCTCCCACAATCCTTTCTCTCCCCCGCCAATCCACTCTCTCCTCTGCCAATCCTCTCCCCGCCTCCCCCCTTGAATCCTCTCCCCCCGCCGAATCTTCTCCCCCCATTCTGCCCCGTCCCTCCAATCCTCTCTCCCCCCAGCCCCCAATCCTCTCTCCCACCCAACACCCTCAATCCTCTCTCCCACCCAATCCTCTCTCTCTCCATCCCAATCCTCTCTCTCCCCTCCCAATCCTCTCTCTCCCCTCCCAATCCTCTCTCTCCCCTCCCAATCCTCTCTCTCGCCCCAATCCTCTGTCTCCTCCCGCAATCCTCTCTCTCCCCTGCCAATCCTTTCTCTCCCCCGCCCCCCCCCGCCCGGATCCTCTCCCTGCCCCCGAATCATCTCCGCCCATTCTACCCCGCCCCTCCAATCCTCTTGCTCCCTCGCCCCTCCAATCCTCTTTCTCCCCGCCACGCTAAACCTCTCTCCCCACTGCCCCACCAATCCACTCTCCCCACAGCCACGCCAATCCTCTCTCCCCCCGCCCCCAATCCTCTCTCCCCCCTGCACCCCCAATTCTCTCTCCCCCCTGCCCCCCAATGCTCTCTTCCCCCCCGCCCCCCAATCCTCTCTCCCCCTGCGCCCCAATCCTCTCTCCACTGCCCCCCCAATCCTCTCTCCTCCCAGCCCTCTCAATCCTCTCTCCCCCAATCCTCTCACTCCCCCCCCAATCCTCTCACTCCCCCCAATCCTCTCTCTCCCCTGCCAATCCTTTCTCTCCCCTGCCAATCCTCTCTCTCCCTGCCCCGAATCCTCTCCCCCATTCTCCCCCGCCTCCTCAATTCACTTTCTCCCCCGCCAGCCCAATCCTCTCTCTCCCCCGCATCCCAATCCTCTCTTCCCACCTGCCCCCCAACCTCTCTCCCCCTGCCCCCCAATCCTCTCTCCCCACCCCCCAATCCTCTATCCCCCCCAGATCCCCCAATCCTCAATCCCCCGCCCCTCCAATCCTCTCTCCCGCCTCCCCCCCAATCCTCTCTCACGCCCACCTCCCCAATCCTCTCTCCCCCTGCACCTCCAATCCTCTCTCCCCGCCCCCCCAATCCTCTCTCCCCGCCCCCCAATCCTCTCTCCCCACCCCCCCAA